>NC_065516.1:1505008-1567341 GCF_006386435.1 Epinephelus moara
GTGTGTGTGTGTGTGTGTGTGTGTGTGTGTGTGTGTGTGTGTGTGTGTGTGTGTGTGTGTGTGTGTGTGTGTTGTTGCTCCATGATTGGTTTGTTCCTGGAGAGAAGCTGTGTTCAGGAAAAGTGGCGCCGGGTTACACAGATTACATCATCACCCCATGACCTCACAATGGCAATACCCACAATGCCTCGTTCACAACAGAGACAGGGAGGCCCAGCGCTGTCACACACACACACACACACACACACACACACACACACACACACAATGACCCTGCCCATTACCGCAGAGGAATGTACCAAGTGATCCTGACAGAAGCTAAAACTGGGAGGGCACAAAAATCTTCCTTCTTCTTTCTCGCTATTATCTACCTCCTCTCTCTTATACACACAAACAAACACACATAAACACACACACACTTTCCCTCCCTCGCTTTATGCCTCTTCCTATAAATCAATATTTTCTCTCTTTCTCTCTCACTATCCATCAATATTCACTCTAGCCAGTGTGGGTGGGGCGGTGGTTTCCATTTTAGGTGTTTAGGCTTGAGCGCACACACTTCCTCCCTTCCTCCCACTCAAACACACACACACACACAGAATGATGACCACAGATGCAGACAAATAGCCAAGTAGCTAAGTGCTAAGTGCCGAACCCAAACACTAAAATAGCTCCTTCCACAAAATGAGAACAAGCAAAATATCCCAAACTGACTACTTTTTCTGCCCATGTCTGGACATTAAAGGGATAGTTTCAATTTTTTTAAGTGGTTTGTATGAAGTACCTATCCATAGTCAGTGTATAACAGATGTCAGTCAGCACAATCCAATTTTGGAGAAGCAGGCTGGAGTCTAACACAGAAGCTGAGCAATGTACTGCTGTGGCTGGGGGCAGCGGCAAAGCCAATTTTGGCCACCTTAAAAAAGTCCCACCTAAAAAATGGTATCAGTTTGAGTGTACTTTATGTTAAGAGTATTTTCACCGCTTTACCTTTCTGTCAGACAGCCCTTTCCGACAGGGAAGCCAGTTTACAGCTTCTGTTCCCCATCTCATCAAAGCCAGACTCCATTGAGAAAAACAGTAATTTGAGCTCACAGCCAGTCTACCACTGCTTCTATCAGTTAGTTAGTTTGTTATTTTGTGACTTTGGTGAATCCGAGATAACCCTTAAAAATTTCAAAGTTTCCAAGCAGCAACATATGTGGCTGAAAAATAAAGCCAACGCTTTAGTGACAAAAACTGCAGTTCCTTGAACAGCCATTTGAGGCTGGCTATAAAAGCCAGTAAATCCCTATAGACCCCCACATTAAAATGGCCAACTTTACAGCAGAAATAAACGTGTTTACAGTCAAAAAACCCAAAAACGATTGTCTCTACATCTAATTTCACCCTT
Organism: Epinephelus moara; assembly: GCF_006386435.1. NCBI lineage: Eukaryota > Metazoa > Chordata > Actinopteri > Perciformes > Serranidae > Epinephelus > Epinephelus moara. The sequence continues at coordinate 1,506,402 of NC_065516.1, forward strand.
CATGAGAATTGTACGGGCTTACTCACCCATTTACATTTTATTACAGCTTAAAGTTTTACATAATTAAGGGTGGGCAATTTTGAAAGACAGGATGGCTGCCGATTCTGTCCACAGCTTCTCAGTCAGATACACCCTTGCTCCCATTGCTCCTTCACATCGCTAGCCTCTCACCCAAATATGGTCACTTCTGGCTCCAAAAATACCAAGATAGTGATGGCCGATATGCTTCAAAGCGAGGGTCCACAAATTAATGGATGAAGTCACAGTAACTACATCCATTATTTTTACAGTCTATGGCAGCCATTGTATCCAGCAATGTTTAATCACGGTTTTTCTCAATGGAGTCTGGCTTAGAAAAGAGCGATATAATTAAACTGCTTAAACTGGGGGCGCACCAACTGACATCAACGGTATATAATTTACTTTCTATGGATAAGTACGCCATACAACCCCACTTAAAAAAATCGGAACTATCCCTTTGACACACACACACACACACACACACACGCACGCACGCACGCACGCACACAAACACACACACACACACACACACACACACACACACACACACTAGACACAGTAGACACAGTCTACAGAATCTTATGCCAAGTTCAGAGGTTGCGACCATTTTAACCGTAAGTAGATGAGTTGTTTCTGAGGAATGTCTCGTCTATCTGATCTCTAACACTCACACACACACACACACACACACACACACACACACACACACACCTGAGCATGTTGAATAAGAGAGTAGTGTGCCATGTGTGTGTGTGTGTGGGCGTTTAAAAGACGCCAGAGAAAGTCAGTCCAGATGGCCGGAGAAGATTAAACACCATCTGCCAGAGAGCACTACGTACACACACTCACATGCACATGCACACACACATACAATGATTTATTTAATCTGAAAAATGACTTCTCTAATAAGAAAATTCATTACATTCTCACATTTGTGATAAAGGTCTTTTTTCTTTGGGGAACAGTGAATTATTTAGTCTTCCTTTAGTGATCTGTCAGAAAAAAAGGCTGAAAGGGGAAATGAGCGTCCACATGTTGTGTCAGACGTCATTATTCTCTGTGTGTGTATATTTACCACTGACTTTATATTGCATTAGCCTGCTTGGGCTAACACAAACAGACAGGCCAAACGTCCAGCGTCTGCATGTTGGAGGATTTAAGTAGAAACATCGCAGCTGTTTTAACTGAACTCGCTACAACTGAACTTGTGATAGATTTAGCTGATTTATACAGTAACTGTCAACAAGTTTGGAAATTGATTTGAATCAATTACCTATCTAAAATGTCAAATAAGGAAGAGTGGACACAGTTGGGGCATTTCTGTATCAACTTGAAATAGCTTGCCATTAGTCGCAGACTACTGGAACAGTTACGAAAATAATTTGATCCCTAAACAGATAGAGGTGTCTGCTAACAATTTATCATGTTTTTAGAGACAAATCCAAACATCAAAAGGCACAATTTTGGTATTACAAATTTGGTATTTAGGAGTGCATTTTCCCAAAACTCTGCCTCCCAAAGACAGTTGGGACAGTAGGTTGGGTCGGTTGAGACACCTTGTTCTGGGCTAAAAAACTATGATTTAAACTGAAAAAAACTGAAGTCTAAATTTGAACACCTTGTATTTACAATTTCACTTGTTCACACATAACATATGTAAAACTATTATATTTTCATAATTTACCGAGACATCAAATTTGGCTGTCTTCTCAGTCTTCATTTTAGTGACACCTCTCAGCTCAATGTGGTTACCAAAGGCTATGTATAGCCTAAACATTTATGTAGGCTATTAAGTTTGCTTCATTATGGAAAAGTCAATAACAACAACTTGAGAGTTAAAAAAGGTAAATAGCTGAACTCGGCACATTCAGAATACACCCAGGGGTTGAAATGTTGGCCTATATGAAGTTCATGGAGTAACCATTCACTTACTGACTTCACAGTGGGTCTTATTAATTTTAGGATAAGCCTTGTTTTTGGTCTACGTTTTGTTAATTTGTAAAAAGGTACTAACTATAAAAAATGCTGTCGCAACTGCCCGTGAGTAACTGTCCTAACTGTCTTATGGAGGGCAGACACACTCCTGTGCACACCACCAACAAACATTCAGACAGCTAACATTTGCACAAACTGACCAGAAAGTCAGCTTTACAACGATAGGTTTTTTTTTTGTCTGTAGCATGACTATAAACACAATGGTAGAGGAAAAATAACAAAGGAGACAAAAATTGACTTGCATACCGTAAATTACTAAATTGTGAATAAAACGTGCGAAATAGTCAGAGGGGCTCCACTTTGAGGTTGAAAGTGCAGAGGGTGTGCCTGAGTATGAGCATGGTGAATGATGTAGGCATAGTTGCACTTTTCTAAGTGTCCCGCTTTCCCCTAAATGGTTCCTCAGATGTGACCACTTTATATAATTGTCAAATAAACATCTTTGGGTTCTAGACTATTGGTCAGATAAAATGAGCAGTCTTAATATGTTATTAAGCGCTCTGGGAAACTATGATGGTCATTTTGTTTTTTAGCATTTTACAGTACGTTTTTAGTCACAGCACTGCTTTACAACTATAGAAAATACAACTCAGATCAGCTGCTGAACCTCAGTGTCAAGTCAAGTTAGTTTTATCTATACAGCTCAGTATCACAAATCACACATTTGCTTAAAAATCATAAAAATACAGTAACAAGGAAATTTTTTTTTAACTTTTCTAATCACAGCTGAGCTGACAACCAAATATATATATACATACAATATGAACACCAGTCTGAATCGCTGTTTTTAAATGGTAAACCCTACATTAAATATGTTTTTCACCTTTTGTCACCAGCTGTTCTGCCTGTGCTGTCAAGCTATAATGTAAAACATTCTGTTTTACAGTGATACCTGCTAAACTGTCCAAGTCCTCCAGGATTCTACAAAACCTGAGAACAGACACAAGGAAGCGAGTTATAGGTTATCCGTTAACCTTCAAATTGTGTGTGTGTGTGTGTGTGTGTGTGTGTGTGTGCTCTCGGCACNGTGTGTGTGCGCGTGTGTGCGCACGCGAAAATCCGCCGTGCGTGATACAGAGAGCAGAAGAGAATTGTAAACGGCGGTGCGCCGCTGCTAGTTGCATATAGGGGAAACACTGCTCTTTTTGGTATGAGTTCTTCTGGGTCATCGTGTACAGTTGCTTCGCTTTCAGGACTCTCTCCGGCAGCCATTCTCGCCTCTAAACCTTTCTCTACGCTCTCACTCTCGCTGGCTGTAGCACGCCTGTGGTGTGCAGCAGTGAAATACGTCCCCGCTGGAACACTTTCCCGCCGCGCACGTTCCGGACGTTGTTTGGGCTATTCACTGGTATTGCAGTATATGAAAAATTCAGATCATAACGAAAATAAATACCGGTTTACCGGTTACCAAAGTCTAAAATACTCCATTACTAGTGAATTTCCTTTCAATATTTTACTTAAGTAAAAGTACATAAGCAAAATGTAGTCAAGTATGCAAAGTATTTATTGTGCATGAACCTTTCGGAATGTTATCATGGATGATTCATTCATAACACATTGTATTAGAATATTATTTCTTAATGTTGTTATCTGTCAATGTGCAGCAAGCATAGACCATATAAAAATGGGATTGAGAAGCCATTAGAGGAACTGCAGATTTTCACACTTCTACATTGGCTTCATTTTTCAGCCCCAGAGGTTGCTTGGTGGCAGGCAATGGTTAAGGTGCTCACAGACTCGGGCGTACTATAAGCAGAGCGGACTCCGCGAGGAATGTCCGCAGTCATTCGGGCTTCCATAGTCGAGCACACTTCCGCATTGTAGTTTCCTGTAAAAATGTCTGTGAAACACTACATTACCCACAATTCTTGCGCGTTGTTTACACTCTTCTGTCATGGCGTTCTATACTGACGACGAGGAAGAGGAGCTGCTCTGCCTACTGGCTCTGCAAGCAAATAAACTGGAGACGGTGGTATGTACGGCCACTAAATGCCACAAGACACCAGGAAGGGGAGTTTGCCATGTTGGTGAGGGACATGCGAAGTCTTGACGAACATAAACACTTTCAATACTTCAGAATGAATAGTGAAAAGTTCGACGATCTAGTTGGGCACCTAGCCCCACTTCTTCTGCACTCTGGGAGTCACCGCTCACCCGTCAATGCAAATACAAAATGCAGATCGGTGTCACATTTATTGGAGGTCGATGTGAAAAAACATGCCGAGCAGTCTTTTGTGTGACACTGGTGCGTGGAGTGGAGTCCGCGCGGTCGTAAAATCTGAGCTTTGCGCGCACAGGGCTTGCGGACGTCCACTTTTAGTCCGGCCGGACCTCCGTGGAGTCCGCTCCGCGTACATTCCGCCCGAGTATGTTTGGGCCTTTAGTTTAACGATAAAGCATTGCATCATGTTTTATAAGCAAATCATATCTTTTGCATTTAAAATCTTAGTCGAAAAACTAATTGGTAATTACTGCGATTAGATAAATGTAATGGAGTATTAAGTACCCACCACTGTTAAAGTTACAGCTTTTCATGTCATTGTACATCACTGTAAAAATAATCCAGTAAGCAGAGTAAATAAGTTAAATATCAAAAACAGCACTACCTTTAAAGCAGTCTGGCACAAGCAAATACAACTCACATAACTTAATTATGGTGGACCAATCTCAAAGGGCAAATGGGTTTTAAAAGGTTAACAAAGTGGAAAAGATCATTTTCTCCATCTATAACGTGTTAATGTTCATGCAGTAGCTGTGACCTAAAGGATGGCAGGATCAAGTTGTGACTCCACATTGCTGGTTCAATCCCTGAATCCATTGTTTCAGGGTTAGATCCCTTGAGCAAAGCACCTGCAGGAGCTACTGACAGCCAACAAAACAGACTATAATTATACTAAAAAAACAACATTTAGGCTTCGCAAACCAACCTTGGGTTAATTAAACTAAAAAAAACCTCCACTTGAATTTTAATAATTCTGACAAGCACCTGAAGGCAGCATAATATTAAATTGTTTAGGTTGACTCATTCACTGTTTGAACAGTCAAACTCTGTGACCAAAAACACAACATGGACCCACAGAAACATTTACAAACATATGGTTTTGTACAAACTTGACACGTTCGCAAGTCACTTACGGTCTGTAAGTGACTTGCGAACGTGTCAAGTTTGTACAAAACACACTTTATTGTACAGTGAATTTCCAGAAATGGGACACTGCATACAGTAAACTGTGGGACGTTGAGCTTATGAAGGAGAAATCTGGACCCCATGGCTGGACCAGGTGGGAAAAACTGGTCTTAAGACTACCTTATATAGAGGCATTTGCTGCACCCATTGTTAATTGGTCCACCTCAGCATTGGTGTTTTAAGGTCCATCAGAAGTGACTGTTGTGGATCAGGCCCAGATGAGCCAGCAGATGGTGGGAGGATTTCGAAAGTCATTCTGTTGTCGATGACGTGTGAAAGGAAAACTTTTGCATGACCATAGCATCACTCTTATCTTTCAGTGAGCTCCTTAGTAATTATATCGAAGGGGAATCATCAAAATACTGCTCATGATTTGCCGACTGGCTCAGAGGATCTGTTCGATCCTCAGAAGACGTTCTCAAACCTTCACTCTTATAGTAAGAGAAACTGAGCTTGATAAGCTAAAAAGCTGCACATTTGTAAAACATAAAAAGGACATAAAACTGTCTAAAGCCACACAAAAAATATGCAATTAAAGTTAATGACTGATGTAACAAAACACAAAAAGGGAAACTAATTATACACAATAAGATATATATATATATATAAAAAAAAAGATAGACATGGTGTTTGTTTGGGTGTGACGGGGTCAAAGTTGGGGGTAAGCGTCAGACTCTCCCACAGAGAATGAGTGACCTCATCCTGGGTCCAAACATGATACTGTGTCTGTCCATCACACACACACACACACACATACACAGAGCTGAGCAGCAGCAGATGGCAGCAGATGTTAGTTGGTCCTCAGAGAGCAGCGATGTTCATAACGCTGTCTGGAAAACATTTTATGCCTCACTAGGGGCATCAATGTGTGTGTGTGTGTGTGTGTGTGTGTGTGTGTGTGTGTGTGTGCCTGTGTGTTACTGACTCAACAATGAGCAGCGTAGACAGTATGTGAAGTCAGTGTGTGTTGCCATCTTGCAGTCATATCCGAACTAGCGATGATATGTGTGTTACACAATGAGCATCAACTTGAATGTGACTATGCTATGATGTGTGTGTGTGTGTGTGTGTGTGTGTGTGTGTGTGTGTGTGTGTGTGTGTGTGTAGGATTTGATAATGGGTGAGTGAGCATGTCTCTGAATGAGGTGTGTGTGTGTGTGTGTGTGTGTGTGTGTGTGTGTGCTCGTATTTCTATCATTGTGAGGACCTTACGTCGACTGTGTCTCAGCCAAAAAGTTGCACATGAACACACTGCAAAGACTGCAGTCAATGGCTAACCAGCACATGCATTATGTGCCTGCATGAGAGGAAATAACTCTCCACACCAGAAGGCGGTAGTCTGTAATCGTCATTCAAAATGGGAAACCAGAAGACCGATGGGAAGGATTCAAGATGCTAGTTAGCCAGGAAGCACATTAGCTGCACAACCCGATGTTGAAAGAACAAAGGATATTTGCCATGCGCTACCAAATAATAACACAAACAATTACAAACTGTTTCTGCCAAAGAGCTCAATGGCTACAAAAAATAATCTTAACTAGTGTAACAAGTTTGTTTTAATCTCAAGCCTCTTAACTTTAGCCATCTATTTGATTTACTCACTTTGATTTCTCCTTTTGTGCACGCAACCTAACTAGCAATCAGAGTGATTTCAATTACAGATAAGCTGCATTGACACCGATTCAACATGCTGAATCAGCCAAAAAATAGTGGACAAGGGCCAACTGGTATCAACAGTGCAGGACAAACCACAAAAAACTATGGTGACAGACGCTAACTGACAGCCTGACATTGACCAGCGGCTATCCATTGCCTCGGTGTGTCAGGGCCTTAATGCCAGGTTCACACTACCCTGATTTGTTAGCTGAAGTGCAGCCAACCTTCAGCAGTCACCTGGTTGTTCACACCAGACGCACATTTCATTGCACCGGTCAGCAAGCGATTCTGCTCTCTGCTCTGTTTACATCACATGTAGAGCTCTGTCTCCGTCTGCCTGTGTCTGTGTGTGTGTCTGAGAGTGTCTGGTTGTCTCTCCCGCTCTCTGTTTAGGCACAACTGACAAATACGTGGAAGCACTGGATGCATATTCTGTCCTATCATTATCAGATCATATAAATCATATTCAATATACCTTCTATATTCTTTAAAATAGATTATCAGTGTGTGTGTGTGTTATCTTGATTAATCAATTACTACTCTTTGTACCTTGTCTATCCTGTGTGTGTCTGTCTGTCTAATTGTTTGATCTATAAAATTTCAGAAATTAGTGATAAAAATCTGCCTTAATTTCCCATAGTCCAATGTGTAGTTGTCAAATTTTATCAGAGCAACGGTCCAAAACCCAAATATATTCTGTTACTATCACACAGGACAAAGAAAAGCATAAAGTCTTGACATCTGAACAGCTAGAAATAACACTGTCCTATGTCAATGACAGTCTTCACATGTATAGTCAGTACCACACTCAAGACTTTCAGCAGGGTGACCTTCCTCATTATCCCAATTTAACCTGAGACGACAACACACACACACACACACACACACACACACACACACACAGAGTTTCACACTCAGTTGAGCCAGTGGAAAAGTCAAAGTCACTCATTAACAGCTTTGTAATATATTCATCCTCACACATGCACAACGTGACGTTTGTACCATTTTCACATCTAGTTCCTAACCTTAGAGCTTGTGAGTGAGTGTGTGTGTGTTTGTGTGTGCTGCAGACTCTGGAGAGTGAGGTAATGAGTGCTCAGCTCTTCTCAGACAGTAGATCCATAAGCCATCTCCTCTGCATTTAAAAATCAATGCTTGCAGCTGCCCTGCCTGCCTGCACACGCGCGCACACACACACACACACACACACACACAGTTTGCAGCTAGGTAGATGCTCACAGTAAGATCGAAGTCAAATTCTAGTCTTCAAGTGGAAACATCAGGCTTTTGATACTATAAGCTCATCCACTATGAATCGTAACCCGTTTTAAAACAAAGTTGAAAGAAATGATCACGAGGATTGAAAATAACATGAAAATGAAGCCGAAACAAAGCAGGTAATATAATAATACCAGTAAAATTAGAAAGAGGCGCCAGTGTGCAGCACTGCATAGAAAATAGTAAAAAATGTTTCAATCTAGCCATCTACTGTTCTAAAAAGTTGATCCAACCTTAGCAAGTTCGTAGAAATAGAATAGAATGAGAAATTCCTCTTAGACTGCACGTTTTTTTCTAAACACATACATACACAGTTTTCAAAGTCAACGGGTCACTGTGCTGTTTACATGTATCGCTGTAATCAAGAGTCTCTGAAGTTGTGGTTTTCACATTACATGACTGACCGGTCATACACAACCCAAAGTCAAAAAGGCTAACTTACAAAAACTTTGCACACACAGTCCACCTTCCAACTTCTCTTCCCCTTTCTCCAGTATGGTTTCCATCCAACTGAAGCACAAATTTGAACTTAATTTTCAGAAAATTGGCAAAAGAAAATGTAATGTAATGTATGTGTTCTTCCAAATACTACTGTTACACAAACATGGGGAGTTGGTTTATTGCTTGCAGTTTTTGCATTGCGACACGCCTCGCATTTCTGCACTTTAAGTGCCTGGTGTTTTTGCTGGAGCACTCTGAACACCTTGAGTTAAAAAAACGTCTCACTTCATCTCCGCCTTCTCCCCATTGTCCAGTCGGATCATTTGAGAGGTGGGCCTTCTGTGGTGGTCATGACAACAAGTTTACAGCTGGCAAACAATGGAGGAGAAACTGGCGGTAGCGTTTGCTGGATACTCAGAGCTATATGGCCCGATTTTAGACAGCAGGTTGTCAAACTGCCCCCGAGTCATCCTAAAATATGCCTAGAAACAGCCGCCATCAAGGTGCAGCTCCTGGACCAACTGGTGGTACTTCCCTTTATCCACCCTTTTTTAGGGTCTCGTGTAACCACACAGATCTCCATTTCTTTGTGCCGGACAAACTATTAACCGATTGCCTCTCACCCTCAACTAGAGCTAGAGCAAGCACCCTCTACCTGAACATTTTAGGGACTAGATACTAAGTATGGTCAAAGGATTAAAATAAATTAATAGTACACTGAGTACACAGGAATGTTAGGAGGTGATGGGGTGGTTGCCTGGCAACAATAAAAAGGTGCAGCAGGCGTGTGTTTTTTTTACTAGTGGCATTCGGTTAAAAAAAAAATTAAAAAAAATGGCAGTGCAGTGCGCCTCTTGTTTTGCAGCTGCAAAACGCCTCCTGTGTGATCAGAGGCATAAGCAGCAGATGGTATAAATTCTCCAGTCAGGTGCCACTACAGTGAGCCCTCATACAAAGGCAAACAATGGGTGTGTAATAGTGGAAAGTGCACTGGACAATGATAGAGTTTTGAACAACTAATTACAGTAATGTGCTTTGAAATACACACAGTCCATAAATAAACTGTTAAAAGTCTCCAGAGATGACGAAGAACGCTTGCAGTGGCATATGAAATGATCCAATACCGTGACTGCATGTCATCATTCATTCGTTGAATCTGTTTCCTTTGTACTTTGTCACATTTATCTTTTAGCGATACACTAACTTTTCCACCTCCCTTTAGCATCAAAACTTTTTTGCCATATTATGAGTTTTTTTCAAATTTTCGGCATTTCCATTCAAGTTTTTTTTATGCACAAACTGAAAATGCACATAAAAAGAGGTGGTTGGAACACACCTTCTGTCACAATCTCTCCTTTTTAGGTTTCATTTATACTCCCTTTACGTACAAAAATAGATTTGTGCATGTGAAACATTGCAAGCATCACTGCCCTCATACTTCGATGCAACCCTTTATGATGGCATAGATACAGCCAATACATGGCTCTGGAGGACGGAGTCAAAAGTTTTAGACAGCAACAAACGAGGCAATGGTGGAGGACTTGGTAATATTGTAGCTTTAAACAGAGGCAGCGTTGTACACAGTGGTCTGTGTGGCAATTATATACATCCTGACATGGACTAAATGAACACAGAGTACACAGAAGGCACCATCTGCCCATATTTAACACTGAGCATAAATGAGCCATTCAACATTACACACACACACACACACACACACACACTGAAAATTGCTGCAGCGAAGTTTGTCTCTGTCCTCAACCTGTGTCTTTGATGCACTGGCAAAGCCTTTTGGCTCACGTCTTTGAACAGTTCACAAATAGTGCTTGAGCATCAATTTGCAAGTGCCAAGCCAACACCGATTTGCCCCTGACCTGGGGCTTTTGTCGGGAAGCTCCAAAAACTGTTGACGAGTGGAAAATCAGGGCTAAATTTGTGTAACGTGTGAACAATTCACTACAAATTTGTAAATGAGTAAATTACAACATCTTAAGCTGCCTCCAGAGACATCATCCTACAGAAATGTGCAACTTTATTACCATCAATCAGTTTGCTAGTGTCCATCCTGATGTGCATATTTTGCAGCTCAGTTTACTTGGCACTGTTCCACTGTAAAACTACTGGGATTACATAAGAATATTGTGTGTATAAGTTTGAAAGTGGGACACAGGAAGTGGCTGGAGAAGAAATGTATGCTGCGTAGAGTCAATAACAACATCTAATCCCAAAATGACAAATCACGAATAAATGATGATATCGAGCAGAGTGGAGGGATGTGAGCGAGGGTTTTTTTGCTTTAAGATGACTCATGACTTAATAGTGAGCTACACTACGCTTTCACTTTCATACCAGCAATTATCCTGCAGGAGTAGGCGTCAGTTTTTTCAAACAGTGACTATATATCATCAAAGAGCAGAACTGAGCTGTGTGTGCACATAAGGTTGCACGCATGTGAATGTGCAAATGACCGGAAGGGCTGTTTACTTGTCAATAGCAGCCAGTCAAGCTCATGGCCACACACACACACACACACACACACACACACACACACACACACACACACACACACAGAGCTGCCATCACTGAGTTCACAGGGTTACTCTGTTGTCAGTACAAACAGCACTCGCCGTGTTTACAACTGAAGCCCACTGAATGTCAGGGAAGACTAACAGAAACCTCCAAACACAATCTGGAGCTTCGTCTCTGCTGGATCTGAACATTCAAACCAAGAATGAAGGGAGGTGGACTTACGGTGCAGGCAGGCATGGAGTCGTCATCGCCCACAGAGTCCTCAGGATCTTGTTGTGCGTCCTGTAATCACACAGACAGAGACGTCACACATTACCACACACCTGATGCACAGCCGTGACATGATAATAAGCTCCCTGTGTGATCCTGCGTGAACGTCACTGCTGCAGGTCGAAACATGTTCACCTGAACTGCTTTATAACTGAAAACACCTTCACGTCACAGCAAATACTTACTGTGCAGGCTTCTTTCACAAAGATCATCCATCAGAGAAGATTTATCTTTGTTGTAAAATATAGATCATAGTTGTGACATTAGGAGTAATGACCATTTTTGAAAATGTTTAAAGACAGATTTTGAGATTTCTAATGTGTCTTCGAAGCACTGACGCAGAGTTTTCAAATCAGGCTCTGCCTGTATTGACATTACCAAACAATAACTTATAGGTAAATAAGATGACTGACTGGCGACTACCTACAATCACAACACAAATGTTTCAAGTCTCTGCAAGTTGCTTGCTGAAACCAGCAAAGATCAGTAGATAGTGCAGTTGCCAGAAGAAAATTTCCATTTTACGTTTGTACAAACCAGGGATACCTTATGTTTGTACGTTTCAGATGTAGCATATCAACATTTGTAAAGTGACATAGTATATGAGTTGTCATCGGGAGGTGGATGGGATGGTGGACGGCGTGACACGTAGGTGAGAGGCCTACTAAGCTGCAGACCACTGCAGACCACTTGTTTTTGACCCTTCACAGTGCTTCTATGGGTGTTTGTGGCACCAAACCTGGATGTTTTTCACCGGCACCTCGCAGCGTTTCCCAGCAGCGTTTGAGACCCCGAACCTGGGTGCTTTTTACCAATACATCATGGTGTTTTCCAGTAGCTATGTGCCACCAAATGTGGGGGTTTTAAGCCAAACATGATCTTTTCCTAACCATAACCAAGTAGGGCTGTACCCAAATATTCGGATATTCGAATATTCGTTTCTATGGGTAGGTATTCGTTATGAAAATTTGGTATTCGATCTTCGTTTTTTTATTTACTTTTTTTTTTTAAATTTTTATTTTTTTTTAAAGATATTTTTTTGGTGCTAAATGTAGTCTTTTTGTTGTTGCTAAATGTAGGTTATCAATAAAAATCAAAACTTTTAAATTGCATTGTTAAAAATGTGAAAATATAGTATAGCCTACCAACTGAGCTTGTGCGCACGGCACGCTTGAGCGCATCCGTCTGAGGCTGTGGATCAATGCCAAGTTTTACCACTTTATCACTATTCCCTCTAACTTGTAGCTGTTTTTTCGTTATCTTTTGAATTTAATATGAATTATGGAACCGTTTTTGTCAACGTTTGTTTCCCCCGTTTTGTACAATAAATTATTGTTTAAAGTTTCAACAAGTTTCTTTTGGAGTGCGTGACACAAGTGTGTTTTGAAAACGACCGCGGACTGTCACCTGCTCAACGCATCAGTACCTTCGGATGCCATGACAGTAATAGCCAATAATGTCAAAATATCATTTACAGACCGATTTAACAGACGATCACTGCTGCCCGACCCGCAGGTCCATTTGCGGGTCCCGCGGGTTACGGGTCGACCCGCGCATCACTACTCAGCTCAGTCTATAAGGCTGTACACAACAGTAAGGCTATAGACATTATATTCTATTCAGGCCGGAAGAACCAGCAGCGCATCGGCTCTACAGTGCACGGCACTGCTGATTAACCATTTTATTGCAGCAACCAATTACTTGCAGAGGCTTCCTACAGCTTGTTTCAGCGGTTCCGATTTAATCAGAAGACAAATTAAACAGGATGACTAGCCAATGTGAAAATCAAAAGAAAGCATAGAATACTGTACTGAAGAAGACTGTTGTGCCATCACATTTTTTTGTGGTTTGAGAGCAAAGATCCGGTTGCCGCTGTGCAAAACTCCGCAATACAATTAGGTCCAAAAAAACCCTGGAAACTTATTTCTTGGTGAAAATGAGTACTAAAACAAAACAAAATAATGTATTTGGAACAAACAAGATTCTCCTGGAAGAACACCTGCAAAAGCAAAAGGATTAACGATGGGTTTAAATGAGTAAAGAAACCTAATGAACGCAGATGCTTCTGACTGTACAACACATAAATCAACACCCTCTCATGCTGTGTGACATGCGTAAAGAAAATGAGCAATCACCAGATTTCAATCCAACCGAATACCTGTGCTACATTCTGGAGATTTTGGCTTGAAAGACTACAATCTTTGTGAAAACCATGAAAACTGGCAAATGGTTTCATGTAAACAGTTACAGAAAAAAATACAGTATCATCGATGTACTGGTCACGGACAGAGGCAGCAGCAGTAGACTGTTAACACCACAGAACGCCACAGGAAATTTACAAAGACTTTAGAACTACCTAGATTAGAACTACCAATTAGAAATTAGAACTACCAGTTTAAAGCACTGCATGGACTGGCACCAGGTAACATCTCTGAACTGCTCATTCCCTGTCCCACCTCCTGACCCCTCAGATCTGGTGACTGATCACTGCTCTCCATTCCACGCACTCACTTAAAACCAAAGGTGATACAGTACTTTCAGTCATACGAAAAATAAGATCTTCACCGTCCACTGATACATCTAAAACCCGTCCAAAGAATGACGTCTTTTCTTTAGCCTTTTAGGGAGTTTTCATATTAGGTATGATTGATTCATACCATGCCCGAATAAGATTTGATTGCCCCCCAGGAGCTCTGACTGAGGGTCGAAGGTGACAACAAAGCTGGATCCTGGGTCTATCTGTGGCGGGCTGCACTGCCATCTGATGTAGAGGCATCAGTATTAAAGTAAGACAGTTTCATAACCAGTTAAAAACTCCTTGTAGTTGCTCGAGACCACCTTTTCCATTGGACTTGACAGGACACAAGTGTACTCAGATCTGGGCCTGGTTCCCTGATGTGAAAGCCCCCTATATTATGATTATGAAGACGTGTCTGATAACATTATGCTTTTTATTTGTTTGTATTTTATTTTGTTGTTTGTGCAGTTCTGTTTATGTAATGATTTTATCAAGATATTTTTATTAATTTAAATGTAATCTCTTATTAATATCTGTGTTTTTATTTGGTCATACCTGTGTTTCATTTAATCTCTTTGTAAAGCACTTTGGTCACCGTTTGTTGTTTTAAAATGTGCCCTATAAATAAACTTGACTTGACTATTTCTGGAATTTGTGGATTTTGGATATCTGCTTATTGATATTCTCATACTTGCACCTTTATTGATATTTTGTTCATTTGCACTCTTTGTATTTGTACTTCTGTATTTGCTTAAATGGTTATATTTCCTTACTTGCAATTCTTTTTTTTCTCTTATTATGTGTCTTGTTACGTACCAAATTCCTTGCATGTAAAAAATTATTTGGCAATAAACCTGATTCTGTTAAGCAGCTTCAGTCTATACATAACCAGTGTACGTTAAACGTTAAACAGTCCGTTTTCATTTAACAGTGCCCAGCAATCAGCAGTTCTACACTGAATGCTTACAGTATAGACCAGGTCTGTGAATAGATCTACTCTTTTGTCACATTAAGGACATGTGCTGCCTACATTCCTGATTTGTTTTCATTTTGTGCTACCAAGCATTCAGAGGTGAAGCATAGCGCTCAATGAGTAGGCGTCTTTTATTTTGAAACCCTGTCATTATCTCCCTCCTTCTCCCCAGGATGTAGGAATCAACCGGAGTTCAAATTTGACAAAATAAAAAAAAAACGTCCCCAGACAGTCACAGCTTGAGATTTATCAGCAGGGCCACCAAAGTCTGACCACTTCTAACTCGTCTGCTTGGCCAAAAAGGAAAAAACAAAAACAACAGATATGAATTAGCATTACGTAAGAGCAGATTAGCAGCCTGTCTGCTCCCCTGCTGGAACAACAGCTGTGATTCAGACACTGATAGCACTGATACTACTGCCTGACAAAAACAATAATAACAATAAAAGCGATTATGGTGATTATTTACTTTGCCGGTAAGTGCAGCGTCGGGAGGATAAGCCTGAAATCTGCACAGCAGGGGGGAAAGAGAGAGGAAGAGAGTGAGCAGAGGAGATGGATGGCAGACAGGACAAGTGATGGATTATGATGAGAAAGAGGGAAAAAGATGGAAGGTGACAGAGAGGACAGGGCTGTAGATGGAGAGGAAGTGGAGGGAAAAAGCTCTGGTTTTAGTCCAAGTGAAGGACTGCAGACTCTGAGCCATGAATGAAAACTGTGCAGTCAGTCTCTGATGACACTTTGGGACCCCACTAAACATGCCAAACACATCCCCACACCCTCAAACACATTTTTTAATTTGCTACTTTGGAGAGAAATATGCAATCCACCAACTATTAGTACTCTTTGTCTTCTTTTAATTTGGGGGATAATCATGCCTCAGGTTTTTGAAACACAGTTCCCATAATGTGGGGACTTTGGGGGTTGTCATATAGTCAGGTGGTTGGCTGAAGGTTGAACAAATTAGCACTATCAAAGTATGCTGAATAAGCTATTAGCAGCTCCTGTTTGTAGTGTCCCTATGGATGTACAGACAACTATCACTGGATTACTTTGGTGCTGAAGAAAACTTAGAAACATGATGATTTGCATGCAAGTCCTGAGGTATAAAGACCATCTTGTTTTCTGATTTCTAAGTAGATTTATGGATGTTTATTGTTTTATATTGGCAAATTGGCAGCAATGAAAGTATGCCAAATCAGCTATCAGTAGTTCATGTCTGCATTGTACTCAAGTGTGTACAGACAACTATCACTAGATTACTTTGGTACCAAAGAAAACTAAAAAAAAGATGCTTCTAATGGAAGTTCTGGAGGTATAGGGAGTGTTGTTTCCCTTATGATTTGTAAGCAGATTTATGGATGTTTATTGTTTTAGATTGGCAAAATGGCACCATTAAAAGTATGCCGAAGCAGCCATTAGCAGCTCCTGTTTGCAGTGTATCCACCGATGTATAGACAACTATTAGTGCATTACTCTGACGCTGCAGAAAGTTTAAAAACGTGATGATTCTCAGGCCAGTTCTGGAGGTATGAGGAGCATATTTCCTATGATTTATAAGCAGATTTATGGATGTTTTTGGTTTTATACTGGCAAATTTGCACCATTGAAAATATGCTGAATTAGCTATGAGCAGTTTTTGTCTCCAGTGTACCACGGGTCTACAGACAACTATCACTGGATTACTTTGATACTGAAGAAAACTTAAAATCATGGTGCTTCTAAGGCAAGTTCTGGAGGTATAGGGAGCACTTTCCCCTATGCTTTCTAAGCAGATTTATAGATATTTATTGCTTTGAATATTGAAAGTTGACTAAGATTTGTTATTACTCCACAGTGGAGTGTGATTTTTGATGCAAACTGTAGAAATTATGGATACAGGATATTGGATTTTTTGCCAATATCCACTATGCCAATATATAACAACAAATTTGACTGATAACCAATACCAATATTGATATATCCTTTTTTTCCCCCCACCTATTTTTAGTGATCATCAAGTCTCTTTTGTAGTGGTATTAACATCATATAATGAATGCATACTTTTATCCTGATGGCCCACAAGCAGATGGAGACATGTAAAACAATACTTTTTCGATTCTGATAGTTCATTTTGAAGTCAATATCCGCCAATACCGATAAAGTGCAGATATTATCAGCATATTGGCCAATTCCAGTATTTCATTTTTAAGCCAATATTAGCCAATACCGATGACGTGCCGATATTATCGTGCATTTTTTGTAGGAATTGGGTTCAAAGGGTTTTAAATGATCTTAATTGCCTCCATGAGCTGAGAGCTGCTGCTCCAACTGCTGACTGTGTCAATAAATGGGCCAAGTCAGTGGGCCAAACTTCAATTTCCTGTGTTTTTTTAAACACCTGTACGGGTGTACCTGTTCCATTTCACCTCATCTTTGCCAATGTGTGTATTTTTGCCAATACTCCCACAGTTTCTCACACTCTGAATACCCTGCTTTGAAGCATCGACTGTATTGTGTCTGCAGCAGCAAGTGTTAAAACTGTCAAGTACTGAAAACTGAACTCAAATGCCTTGTCATTTACACCTGAAATACGATCTCGAGACTTCATCTGGGTAATGACATCGGATCACACCCCTTTGCATATTTCAGTCTGTATTAATAAGCACTGACATTACTTTGAGTCTGCCAGCATTGTAATCAGATATCAGTGCGCAAAACTTTGCAAACCTGGCAAACTTGCACACAGATCAGTGCATTCCAGGTAAAGAGAACAGATGCTGCTTTATGCACTCTCTCTTATTTTAGTTTGCAGGAGATTAAGATATGTAATTTGTAGAAATCAAGATACTGAATATACATAAAAAGGTTATTTTCAGTCAAAAACTAAAGTATAATGTAAGTAATGTACTGTCTTTTGTACCTGTTTCTTTTTGTCAGTGAATGTTTGTATCCATTTTGTGCTCATAGTAACAGTTAACTTCTCTTCCCTGCATACTGAGTACTGGGAGAACAATATTGAATCCTACCTATAACCTCATATAAAATAAATGCTTATTTGTAGGACATAAAGAATAATAGGTTCCCAGCATAAATTCAGTGAGGGATTTTCATGACTATAATCAAAGCACTGTTTCAGCTTGTTGTATTAGAGTGATGGCAGAAGTCTCAACCAAAGTGGGGTTTTTTTGTCATTTGGATGAGCTTGCCCACAGTAGAAAGGATGACTAATGCCTGAGAAGACTGGTTGACAAATGTTTTACAGAGTGCATAGTTTCAGTTACTTTTCAAGCAAAAAAATGGCAGAACTTGTTTTGTTTCAATCCCTGAGAGCTTGCCGTGTGTGACATTAAACTGAATATCTTACACCTGCAATCATTTGTTTAAAGTTCATTTCTGTGTCCTTTTTTAAAAATTCCTTTCCTATTTTTAAGTGAATTGAGTGTCACAAACGTAGTCTCGGCACCAGACAATCAGAGATCTCCGCCTTCTGATATTTATCTGATGATTTAGTTAAGCAAAGCGTCTAAAGACTGACTTGTGAGTCTACACAAACGTACACCCAAACATTCTGGTTCTACTAGTTAAGTTTTACTTTGCTATTATATATTTCATTTTGTATACCTGTATTTTCCATTTTTTTACGGGTCCTTCTTTGCATCTGTATCATTTATTGCTGCTCAGCTTTATTATCTTCAGTAACAACTGCTTTCACAGGAGGCTCGGTAAGATTAGGCTTCTGAGTCTTATAACGATGATTAAATTGTTTGTATAGACTGTATGGACCTTGGTATCGCAGTAAAAAAAACAATTAATATGTAATAAAACAAGCAATGTGAATACCTCAACTTGAAGTCTGGGAAATTACAAAAGCTATTTTTCATTATACCCTGACACAAAATAATTAATAGATAATGACACTATTCATTAGCTGCAGCCCTCAAGGATATTTTATCACATTTCGCTATTTCCATCCATCTTGACTAATGTACTTTCTTTGTATAGTAAGAAAACATTTAAGCCTGCAGAGTGCAGATTCATTGTTGCAGCCATCTTGATCTACACACATCTTTGTTTCCGCATTTCAGCAGACAAGTGCAGCCCCTGTCTGCTCTTTGTGTGTGTGTTGAATGATATTGTCCTCAGGGCAAAAATTCTACAGAAGCATCTCTTCTTCATTCCACAACTTCGCCATTCACTCCTTTGTGTGTGTTTTGTCTTGTGGTGGCCTAGAAAAAAAAGCTGGTGCGATAGCTTACGACACATCACTGCCCCCAGAGAAACTAGAAGCTTACACGGGGGTCAAAGGTCGGCTTCATTGAGCAGAGCATCACCCCTTTTCCTGTCTGTTTGAAAGTGAGATGAAAAGAGGCCGCGTGGGAAAAGCTGCGAACAGGTACGATCTTGTTAGGAGGCGAGACAGAAAAAGAGAAGCTGGCTTAGTGACTCAGTGCATTTTTGCGTTTCAGCCTATCATGAATCAGGTTTGATTATTCACAATCTGCCTACAGAGTGACACACACACACACACACACACACACACACACACACACACACAAAACCATTTCTCCATGCAGCCCTTGTGACACCTCATACAGGAAGTGGACACACACACACACACACACACACACACACACACACACACACATAGACGTAAGCTCTTCCTGAATCATGCGGTCGCAGTGGCACCGCCTCCTGCTCTTTATCAAGATTCAAAAACTTGTAGGAAGGAAGAACTGGATCTTCAATCTTGAGTCTTAATTTTGGAAACAAAGCCCTTTTCTTTTTTAGAACAATCCAACAGTCTTCCTCAAATCAAATCAAAACCACTATAAGGGCTTCTACGCACTTTCCTGCTATATACTGCACCAAAAAAATCACTATAAACATCCCCAGAGTGACTCGCAGTGACTTTATGACACTCAGTGGTACTTGAAGGTCACTTCAAGGTGCTTTTGTCTACATATGGCATAATTCTTTGCACTATTCGTGCTCTGAAAAAGCATTTGTGTTCCCTAATAATGACTTATCGTCACATTATTGTAGAGCTCAAACAATAAATGGGTCGACAAAAAAAATAGTTTGATAACCGATGCATGATTTCAGCAGTTTTTCCCCAACATATCAAATACTCTGTGGTCCCAGCTCCTGAATTCTGTGAGGATTTGCTGCTTTTTTTGTCTCGTATGATTGTAAGTTAAATATTTTGGGGTTTTAGACTGTTAGAACACAAAACATTTATAGCTTTAGGAAATCGTGATATGCATTTTTCACTATTATCTGACATTTTAGAGGCTACACAATTAGAAATCTTACAGAAGCACCTGCAGAATAATCAGTAAGGAAAATCAAGTATGTTGCAATACGTTGTTACATTTTATGATTACTTCAACTTCACAATTAAGCACTGTAATATGGCCTTAGTATTCCTATAGAAGTACATATTTGGTAGATTTTAGGGACTTGATGGTACTTGTGTCGTATCTCCAGAGCACTACTGGTTTCGTGTATTACGAGCACTGAGATTTTAGCACAAATTTGGTAGTTTATGGTAACACTAACTCTCCTGTAAACACATGTTTAATACTTCTAATAGTATTTTTGTGGCTCAGAGTGATGCTTTAAGGTGTATTTTCATCTCTTTTGGCTTCACTATAGGAGCTTTAAGAGTAGAATAATGATCTAACAGTGAGTTTAAGATGATTAAGGTGCATTTAGGTGTATTTTAATCTTGTTTGGAGTCCCTATAGGAGCTTTAAGAGTAAACTAATTATCTAACAGTGCCTTTATGGTGTACTATCGTGCTTTTAAGTGTATTTTAATTTCATTTGGAGTCTCTTTAGGGGTCTTAATAGTAGAATATTTATCTAATAGTGACTTCATGGTGTATTTTGGTGCCTTAGAGAACATTGTAGTCAAAGTTGGCATCCTTTTAGAAGCTTTAAGATTAGGCTAATCATCTAAAAGTAACTTTAAGGTATATTACAGTGCTTCTTTGTGTATTTTAATCTAATATTGCATCCCTCTTGGAGCTTTAGAGGTAGAATAATTATCTGTTAATACCTTAAAGGTGTATTATGGTTCCTTTAAATCTAATTTGGCATCCATATAGGAGCTTTACTAGCAGAGTAATTATCTAATGGTGACTTCAAGGTGTGGTGCTTTTTAGTATATTTTAATCAGATTTGGCATACCTATAGGAGCTTTAAAAGTAGAATAATAATCTAATAGTGACTTGAAGGTGTATTATGATGCCTTTAATCTAATTTTGCATCCTTATAGGAGCTTTAAGGGTAGAATAATTACTTAATAGTGACTTTAAGGTGTGTTGTGGTGATTTTAGTGCATTTAAATTGGATTTGGCACGCTTATAAGAGCTTTAAGAGCAGAATAATTAATACCTAAAGGTGTCTTTAAGGTGTGTAATGGTGCTTTTAAATCTTACTTAACATCCATATAGGAGCTTTAAGAGTAGAATCATTATTTAATAGTGACTTTAAGATGTATTTCGGAGCTCTTCGTTATATTTTAACCTAATTCTGAGTCCCTGTAGGAGCTTAAAAAGTAGCATAATTATCTCGTAGTAACTTAAGGTGTATTGTGGTGCTTTTAAATCGGATTTGGCATTCCTATACAGGCTTTAAGAGTAGAATATTTATCTAATAGTGACTGTAAGTGAATTTCAGTGCTTTAAATGTTAATGCTTTTTAATCTAATTTGGCCTTCCTATAGAAGCTTTGAGAGTAAAATAGTGGCCTAATAGTGACATACGATTTATTATGGTGCATTTTGGTGTATTTTAATTGAACTTGGCATCCCTGTAGGTGCTTTAAGAGTATAATAATGACCTAATACTGCCTTTAAGGAGTATTCTGGTTCTTTTTGGTGTATTTTAATCTAATTTTGCATCCCTACAATGGCCTGGAGTATAGCATAATTATCCTATAGTGACTTTAAGGTGTACTACATTACTTTTTAGTATATTTCATTCAGATATGACATTCTACATGAGCACTAATAGTAAAATAGCATCATCCTCATATGCGTTTTAAGAGCAGAATGCTTGTCTAATAGTGACTTTAAGGTGTATTGTGGTGCTTTCTGATGCATTGTAATCACATTCAGTGTCCCTATATGAGCTTTAAGAATAGACTTATTATCTCAAAGTGACTTTAAGGTGTATTATGGTGCTTTTTAATCTAACCTGGCATCGCTATAGGAGCTTAAGAGCAGAATTATTATCTAATAGTGACTTCAAGGGGAACTGTGGTTGTTTTTTAATCTAACCTGGCATCGCTATAGGAGCTTTAACAGTAGACTAATTATCTAATAGTGACTTCAAGGTGAATTGTGGTGCATTTTATTTTCAAATTACACCCTGTACGGTGTATTTCAGTACTACCTGTCCACTGTATCACTGCAGCCCAACTGAAAGTCACTCAACTGTCAGTCAGTTTGACAAGAGGACAAACCAAGGTGCTTAACTAATGTCTCACCTCTCCGACCGTCCCCCCCAGAGGCATCTTCTGCCAGGGATCCGCCAACTGAGCCAGAGGCATCTTTTCCTCCTTCTTCTGCTACTTTTCTTTCTTCTTTTTTTTAGTCCTCTTTTCTGCCCCGGTTCGTCGTCCCTGCCTCGGTCGACACTTTCAGTCCACCCGGCTTCTCTCTTCCCGTCCCTCTGTTTCTTTTCTTGAAAATGCTTTTAAGCTAGTTCTGTTTCCTCTGCCTCTCCTGTGGAACCGAACCGCCCGCGGAGCCCACCGAACGACCGAGTCGAGCCAAGCCGAGCGAGCACCTTCTAATTCCGGATCTGCTGCGGCGCTGAGACCGCCCCTTCCTCCGGGTAGACAAACATGAGAGAAAGCAGTGAGGAGGACGCCCTTTTTCGGAAACTGATTGACTCAACACGCACACATACACATACACACACACACACACACACACACACACACGCTCAGATATCGCTCTATCTGTTTTTCTCTCTCTCTCTCTTTCTCACTCACTCACTTCCGTTGTTTCCCAATATGGCGGCCGGTGTCGGCTTACCTGTCCGTCAGACCGCGACGTCACGGTGCGTCACGTCAGGAGGCGTCTTCCTTAGGTAATAGCGAAGTGAAGTAAAGTCCACTTTGGCACATTCCTCTGTACATTCAGTTACTTTTTGGACTCGAATGAAGGATTATATATTGTGTTAAACTAATCATGATATTATAATTATGATGCATTTTGAACATAATAAATATAACACTAGATTAACTGTAAACTTGCTGATTGTTGTATACTTAGCATGCATTAATGCAAAGTGGGCTCACGACTTACCCCTAATTTCACTGGATTTTTAATGTGAATTTAAAAGTATATATATATATATATATATATATATATATATAACCCATGTGAGTATAGGCATATAAGTAAAAATAGAGACTGTACAAGAGCAGATAAACTCAAAAACACATGGTAAACAGTACATATAGCCTACACATAGTACTCACAACCAGAGTTGTACTTAAACTAGTAGTGAAGTAACATCTCAAATCAAGTGACATGGTGGTGTGATAAGTAGCAGCAAAGTCAACAAAGTATAGTACATGTAAGAACAATACGATGCTATCTGCTAAAAGGGTGTTCACTAGAATAATATATATGAATAATTAATGATACTTAGTGTATGTCTGTAGCCCATTAATTCCACATAATATTTCATTTGTTACTTTAAAAGCAACTTCATGGTCTGGCTCCAGAACATATTCGAGCTTTGTGCCCAGACACTCAGTCTCACATCCTGCAACTAAACTCTGCAGTCCCTCAGTGTCACTCACTTAAAAAAGGAGAATCTGCTGTCGGGAAACTCCAGAACAACCTCCATGTGGAAATGTGCCTCCGTGACTTTCTCTAGAGCTCTACTAAAAATTACTTTTTAAAAAGTTGCGTTTTTGCATTAAGTGGTGAAGTTTCCGTGCTTGGGCTCTTTTTAAGTCTTGACTGACTGGGTCATTTTTATGGATCAAACCTCTTTAGTAGTGTAGGTTATCTCTATTACTTTACTGCTTTCACATGTTTGTTTCTTCTTATGTGAGGCACCTTGTTGCCTTACTAATAATTAGAATGAACAGTAATTACTTTTATTGTTACTGCTATAATACACAAAGGGAGAGAGTACCCTAATGATGAACCAAGTCTTTTCAAAATGAGCAGTCAAATGTGAAGCTGTACATTCATAATCATTAAGATACATTTTATTCTTACACATTAACTCATATACTGTCATCACAGCTTTTTTAAAGTGTGTGCATGTGAGGATTTTCATTAACTGCCAATAAATTAACAACACTTCAGTCTGATTAACACACGGTTTTGATGTAATGTTTGGTTGCCATGACTGTCGATAAATAGAAGTGGATTTTGCAGCCTGGTAGTGACATCTAGTGGTCAGCGAGGGAGGAAGTATATGAAAAATGACATCAACCATCAAAATACATTAGTTGCCAATTAATTTTCTATCAGTGGACCAATTGATTAGTCAACTATAGTGTCAGCTGTACTTGTATGTACTGTTGGGTAGTTTAATTCAAAACAAAACATCTTAATTTGTTCAATAAAGCTGTCTGAGAAATGTAACGGAGCAAAAAGTACAATATTTCTCTCTGAGACACAGTGGAGTCGAAGTATTACGTAGCAAGAAAAGAAAAGAATCAAGTGAAGTATAAGTAGCTCAAATGTGTACTTAATTAGATGTACTTCATAAAACAAGATGTTCAAATTTGCAATTTCACAAAAGTATGTCTGTTTCCATTCAACAAGCTCCAAACGTTTAGAAAGAGATTTATGAACTCTGCTACTGATGAGATAAAGACACAACAAACACACAGTATTCGTCTCCATACCTCCTGATTGCATTTATTTTACAGCCAAACAGTCTTTCAGTTCAACACAAACACACAAACAGTCAAGTAAAGCTTTATATCTGTACAAGTTCAGGTTCAGTAACAGTAAACTTTCTTATAAAGGACCAGAGAGTTACTTGTAGCGAGGAACAGAAAATCTGGTTAGTGCTACTGCTGTTTCTTCGTTCAAGTTTTCCCATATGCCAAATTTGAAAACACAAATAGTCGCTCCATATTTTAAGTGCATCATCACATGTAGCAGTCACATAAAACCACTGACTAAAATGTGTCCAGAAAGTAAACTATTAAATAATATAAAAGTAGTGCATCCATCTTTCAGCAGAGAAGAATTGTTCTCTCAAAACTTTCAACTTTTTATTTAATTGCTAGAATTTTCCGTCTCTTTGCTCAGTCAGGTAGGTAAACTATTTGGAGTGTAGCTGGATGGAAACGTGAATATTGGGATGTTCTGGTCTGTAGTTTCCTGTGGGTCACTTTGCTTAATATTAAATATTTAAATTTAGGCTTTTAACGGCTGATCAACAGTCATCTCAATATTCGGAAATCATCATTTGATAAATTCCTACTGTTGTTGCAGCAGTATACCAGTTTCACATTATACCTGCGGTTCCACACATTTTCATGGACAAAATTCCCATAGTTTTCCATGACTTTCCAAGAACCCAAAATGAAGATTGTTTTTGTTCTTGTCCCACTTGCCCGCCGTTTACATACCAGATTCAAACTCTATTCAAACATCATTTCAGCTAGCTGGCATACAGGAAGGAAGAGACGAACCCACGGAGAAACTAATGAAATGTACTTGATGGTAAACAAAACTCTGTCACACACTGATTCATGTTAGAGCTATGTTATGTACATAGCTGAAGAAAATTAATATGCTGTTATGTTACATTATGCAGAGTGTTATCCACATAAGATTACAGTAGCGACTACATTATACTTTTTACTTTACCAAGACTTTCAATGACTTAGACTAATTCCACAACTTTTCAGGTCTGGAAATTGTGATTGTAACATGTCCTTTCAAACTAGTGGGGGGAGAAGTATTCAGATCTTTTACTTAAAAGTAGCAGTACGGCCATGTCGAAAACCTGTAACATGTAACTGTCCTGTATTTTACTGGAGTACAAAAGCACCAAAATATACCTAAAGTACTAAAAGTAAAAGTACTCATTATGCAGAATGGCTCATTTCAGAATAATACATCTTATTGGATTATAATTACTGATGCATTCATGTGTTCATCACTTTAATGTTGCAGCTGCAGCTCATTTGAATGACTGTATTGCTTCTTCTACTCTCAAATAATAAATCAGAATAGATTTGTTAATAAATTCATATTAATAATCTGAATCTGCAAAGTCACTAACTGTATCTAGTAAATACAGATGTGTACAAATATTTCCCTCTGAAGCGTTAACAGAAAATGTAATAATTACCTAAAAATTGTACTTAAGTACAGTACAGTAGAGTAAATGTATTTTGCTCATCTTGCCCTGTAGTGCATTTCCAGCACGCTGACACAAAACATACTGAATTCTTTCCTGCAGTCTCTTAAAAACATCTTAAAACTAAAGCAAAAGAGGTCTGAAAAGTCAAAGACTCAAATGATGATTGATTGCTTTATGATCGACATTAAAATATCCACAATTGTTTTTTTTGTTTTTGTTTTTTTAAAGCTGCCGATGGTTTCTTGGAAGGAAAATAGTGATTCAGACAATTTTCTTCAAGCAGAGTCCAAATTCTTCTGAACATTTAAAGCTGGAAAAACAGCTAAAAATGCTACCAAAAAGTGGAGGAATTTAAAACAGACAAGCCATTCTAGGGGGAAAAAAAGAGGAAACCTAAGTTTTGTGCGTATATTGCGCAGCCCTGCAGTATTTAAAACTTGTTAAAGCACACACAGCGCCCTCTGAAGAATCTTCTCACACCACAAACATCTGGCAGCAGCTCGCCACAGCTTGATGATGATGATACAACGCCAACAGATGTACGGCAGAACAAACACACAGACAAAGAATATATCTTAAATATCTCTATATAAAACTATAAATAAATAACACTGACAGGTTTCAGGTCAGAGCTGAGTCCTATTAAGGTGCGGAATGATCTACAATCGAGGAAGGAGGTGCTGAGCGTTAAAAGTCAGGATGTGGGTGCAGCTGGAGGGACACTAGGTGGAAGGTCAGCGTGCGTATATTTGGAGTGTATGTGTGTGAGTCTAGCTGACAGACTTGAGTTTGACCCAGGGGTTTGTCCCGCGGACCTCCAGCGCAGAGTCGTTGCTGAAGATGTGGTTGCACAGCTCCTCCAGTGGCGGCTCTGGATCTGATGTAGCAAACTGAGCCGCCTCCTCCACCTCCTTACGGATTGCAATGTCAATTTCCTGACAGGACACAGAGAGGAGTCACATTAATTCCAACGGCTCCACAATACAGTGGGGTTTTATTTTTTTTTTAAATCAAAAAGTAGATTGAGGTGACCAGCTACACCTTAAAACAGTAAAATGTAAATAGATGTGCCACTTGTCAGTTTCTGTTTTAAGAGAATCTAAAGATCTAAGACTCCACATTTTTGTTCAGCTAAGTCAGGGTTACCTTACTTAAACTCTAAAAGAACACATAAAGCCAAACAAAGAAACAATATGGGGTCAGATACGTGTGTAGACAAATGTGTAGGTGCTTCTGTAGTTCAGCGTTTCCATTGAGGTCAGATTAATTCAAGAACACGTCTATTTCTCATCAACCTCCACTCACATTTTCTTAAGAAATTCTGACAAAGCTTTTACACCAGAAGTGACGAAGTGCGCAGTTTCCACAAGTGTAAGCGAAAAGTGCCAAAGTGCAATACTTCATTTGAACTTATTACTCATAATAACATCCGTTTGCACACCTTACAGCAATTTGCACATTGTGCACGTTTAAAGGGAATGTTTTATACTTGTGACTCTTATGCTAATACTTGTGTTTTTTAAGTTTGTTTCTTTGCACTTTCCTTTGTTCAGTGTCGATTCGTTCATGTACTGCTGCTGTGACATGAATTTCATCCAAGGGATAAATAAAGGAACTGAGTAAATATGCAGGTATGTAAATAAGTAAGTATGTAGTTGATTGTGTAAGTGCATAAGTATGTATGTAAGTAATACAGACTGTCAGTAAGTATCTATCCATCTAAAGATGAATGGCATTGAAGAGACATGATGCATGTGTATGCATATCTGCCATATTTCATATAGGTTCACTTAACACGTGACAATACAAAGGTTAAGCTTGTTGTTGATGTGTGGGGTAAATAAATTTGTTACATACTTTGTTTTTCCTTGTCATTAAGATTGTGGTTCTTTGTCTTGTTGATGTAGGAGGTGTATTTTATATACCGAGTCATCTAAAGAAAAGAAAGCTGTGAAAGCTCAGCGACTGATGCTGGTGTCTTCTAAAACAGACTGTAGAAAGTTTTGTGTGCGCTTACCTTGAACTCCTCTACAGATGCCATGTTGTTGCTGAGCATGCGCTCTTTCAGCATGGTGATGGGGTCACTCTTACTGCGGACTTCCTGAATCTCATCACGAGTGCGGTAGCTGCAGGGAGTCACATCACAAAGTCAAACTTCCCTGCTGGGTCATTAACAGGAAGACACCACTCACATAATGTACACATTTTTTTAATATTGAACTGATGAGACCTCAAACATCATTTTTGAAACATCAAAAAGGATTTTCCAGTGGGAGCGAGCGTCTCTCTCTCTCTCTCTCTCTTTCTTTCTTTCCATGATTCATATTTAATCAACGTTTTCACATTTTTGACACAGTACAGACAAGAATGTAAACAACAAATGTAAACAGCTCTTTACAAAAGGTGCATATGATATTTACATATACTTTCTTTTCCTTTTTTGTGCTTTTCCCACCGACGGTAACACAAAAACAGTATGTTAAAACATCTAAGCATATATATTGTGGGCCCACAGGTCTTTACTAATAAATGTATCCCAGAATTTCCAAGGACTTATTGTGTTACCAACACAAGCAGGGGTTAATCCATGTTACCTGAAATTAAATATACAAAATCTCACTAATTTTTCAAGATATTTTTCCCATATATCAGCACCTACTGTCTTCCTGACCTCGTCCAGGTTCTTGCCAGCTCCCTTGGCCCACTAGCACCCTATATAGGTTCCCAGGCCAGAAACCTAGGTGTGATTATTGATGGGGCGTTTAAATTGGACAAGCAGGTCAGCTCTGTGGTGAAGGCTAGCTTTTTTCCGCTTCGGCTCCTAGCCAAAGCCAAACCTTATCTAAGAAGGGCTGATCTAGAAAAGGTTATCCATGCGTTCATTTCATCGTGCTTAGATTATTGTAATTCCCTGTACGTCGGCATCGGCCAATCAGAGCTTAACCGTCTACAGCTTGTGCAGAATGCAGCAGCTCGTCTCCTTACCGGGACAAAGAAATATGAGCACGTAACACCAGTGCTCTCTTCGCTTCACTGGCTCTTAAAATCTAGAGGAGATCGAGCCTTTGCAGTGGCGGCTCCCACGCTGTGGAACGCTTTGCGTCTGTCTGTGCGGTCTGCGACTAGCCTCTCTATTATTAAAACACGTCTTAAAACCCACCTGTTTACCCTGGCTTTTGGCTGAGTTGAGTCACCTGTTGTTGTGTCTTGTTTTGTTTTGTTTTCTTCTACCTCTCTGCTTTGTACTGTTTCTGCTTGTATTGTTTATTGGTGCTGATGATTTCATCTTGTAAAGCACTTTGGTTGGCCTTAGGCTTTTAAATGTGCTATATAAATAAACTTGACATTGACATTCCATCCTCAGTAAAACCTGTCTACGCACCACGATGCTGTTGAAATCTAATCAGATGCACTACAGAGGGCAAGGATCATTTTATGTTATAAAATCAAGAACCAAGTGTGGTGGCTTTATGAGACAATACCTTTCTCTACTTGTTCACTCAGGAGAGACAAGGAAAATGACAGCGAAGGGAATCATTTTCTCGTCTCTACACTTGAAGAGACTGAAATTAAAGTGAGGAAACAAAAGAGAGACAGAGAAGAATTATGACTGGATTAAGTCATTTACGAGAAAGATAAGGTTACTCACCTGACACCTGGGTCACTCATGCTGTGTCCATGGTAACGGTAAGTCTGCAGCTCCATTACAATCGGACCCTGAAACACACAAGTCATTTGATTTACATTTCAATCTTTTGCTTCACACTCTTATCCAGTGCAGCTTTATGTACTCAGCTCAGCTCACCTTTCCAGATCTGCAGTGATCTGCAGCAAACTTGGTGGCCTCTCTGACACACAGGACATCCATCCCATCCACCTAAGAGACAGGAAAACAAGGACAAACCGGTCAAAACAAGCAGAAACATTAACACTGTCAGCCTTTTAGCTGAGAAAACTCTTCTCCTTCTTAAGGCCCAGACACAACAAACCAACTTCAGAGAATATGAGGCGACAAAGGCCCCCTGCTGCGTTGCCTGATGTCACTGTGTCTCAGCGACAAAAGTTGCACATGAACACACTGCAAAGACTACAGCCGTCAGTCAACATGCCCGTACATTCTGCGTCAGACAAAATAACTCTCTACACCAGCAGAAGTTGGTAATCTGTAAACGTCATTCAAAAAAGAGAAACCAGAGGACCATCTCAATGCTAGTTAGCCAGTTAGCACATTAACAACACAATCCAGAGTTGAAAGAACAGAGCATATTGTGCACCAGTGAACATTGACACAAACCCATCAGGAAGCATTTCTGCTAAATGCTCAATGGCTAAAGAAAAATAATCTTACCTTACGTGACAAGTTTGTTTTAGTCTTACTCCCTCTTGATTTTAGCTCTCTGTTTATTTTCCTCACTTCCACTTCTCTTCTCATGCAGTGAGTTGAACTGCCAATCATAGTATTCCTTTTGCCGACGGGCTCTGACATTGATTCATCATGTAGAATTAGTCCAAAAAGAAAAAAAAAAAAGCCAACGGGGGCCGACGAGGGCCAACGGTGCGGGACACACTGCACTGACGGCCCAACTTTGACTTACGGCTGACTGTTTGCTTGGTGTGCCAGAGCCTTAAACCCTTAAAAAACCCTCTTGGATCAGCTGATCACAAAGCTGAAAACAGGGCTGTTTTTCTGACTTTTTAAGAGATACATGGTTCTCACAGGACAGCCACACTACAAACATATGATGACTTTATAGAATACGATGCATTACTGTAGATTAAACTACCCAACAGTTTATAAAGGAGTTAAAATGAGCTCAACCTTAAACATCTACAGCAGGAAATGACACATACACACATGTATGAATGCAGCAGTAACATCAATCCAGAAACATCAGCTAGTTCAGTAAAATGTCCCATTTTGTCAGTGTTTTCTTATTCCATCAATATTGATATTATTCATACTTCAAGTAAGTAAGGATTTAAATGCAGGACTTTAACTTGTAGTGGAGTACTTTTCCAGTGTTGAATTAGTACTTTTACATAGTTAAAGCATCTAAATACTTCTTCTGCTAATGTTTTTTTGTGTGCAGTATCATACATGAGCATCAGACAGCTGTATGAATGCTCACACCTGCAACTGCCAGGACAGACTGTCAGTCTCCTCCTGTTATAGTCTAGGTCCATACAGGCCAGCTGCAGCGTACGGCCAACAGACACGCTGCAACTACCGCCCAAGACCTCCATGTTAAACTCTGCTGCTGTTTTATGTCTCTGCTGTGTTTGTGTCGTACTCTGATTCCTGGTATGAAGTCTCCCCTCTTGTAGTAGTCAGTGCTGGCTGACGCTCTCTCCACTGACGTCCCCATGCCGTACTTGTTGTTCTCACAGATGAAGATACACGGCAGCTTCCACAGGGCGGCCATATTGAACGACTCAAACAGCTGACCCTGGTTGGATCAGAGAGGACAGACAGGGAAGGGCTTGGGTTGAGCAAATGTATTCATATTAATCAATTGTGGGATTTTTGAGAACTCGGCAGGATATTTACCTGATTGGCTGCCCCGTCTCCGTAGAGCGTGACACACAACTGATCGTTGCCTTGGTACTGGCAGGCCAGAGCAATGCCAGCTCCTAAAGGAACCTGGACAATTCACAGCTGAGTCAATAACAAGTACTGACTATAAATCTTTTAATGGTGTCTTACACATTTGTTTTGTTTTTGGGTGAACTACTCCTTGCTTTATCAAGTGGCATTTAAGGGACAGTTCCCCCCTAAATCAGAAATGCATATTTTCCCTCTTATCTGTAGTCCCATTGTACTGGAGAGAAGGCAGACATCTGTACGGCCAATATCTCAAACACTTAGCAACTCACACCAAAACTATCTAGACTGAAAAGGTAGCACTACAGCTAAGAGGAAAAATATGTTGATTATGGGGTGAACTGTCCCTTTAAGGAGAGCTGCGTGCCTGAAAAAATTAAAGCATATCAGTGCAAACAGACTTTGACAGAGTACGAACATAAAATGGCAAAAAGGTTATAAAATGTCAGATAAACTAAGTCTTAAGTGTCTTGTATTCATTCATGGGAAATCCAAACACAACTACTATTGCTACACAAGTTTTTGCAACGTTTTATTACTAGTCAAAGTATTTGCTCTGATATGCTTAAATTTTTCGGGCGCTCTTATATTGTTTTTAGGTGAACTGTTGCTTTAAAAACAGGCTTTATCATGCCTTAAATCTGGGGACCAGCTTATTTATAGTTGATAGTAAACCACAATTAGACGTGTTGAATGTTGTTTTGGTGCAGCTGTGC
This sequence comes from Epinephelus moara, assembly GCF_006386435.1. Classification (NCBI taxonomy): domain Eukaryota; kingdom Metazoa; phylum Chordata; class Actinopteri; order Perciformes; family Serranidae; genus Epinephelus; species Epinephelus moara. The sequence goes on from NC_065516.1 coordinate 1,538,932, forward strand.
TGTGTGTTACCTGTGCTCCCACTATGCCGTTCCCTCCGTAGAAATGTGGAGCGTACATGTGCATCGACCCTCCTTTTCCTTTGGCCACTCCGCCTCTACGACCTGAGGAAGAAATGAAGATGGGGAGTGATAGCACTGCAGGTGTGTAAAAAGTTAAATTCATCCACGCATTTTTTGATTTTTTAATGTTTTGTCTCACCGGTGAGCTCGGCCAGGATTTCTTTGATGGAGACACCCCGGGTATATGTGTAGCCGTGGGCGCGGTAGGCGGTGATCAGGTGATCAGAGGGGTTGATGGCCGTCTCAATGCCAACTGCACATGCTTCCTGTAGAAGACAAGGAGATAAACAATAGAACTGTTAGTGGAGCATTTTATTATTCTCACAAAACAAAACTGCAGATTTCAGTGCACCTTTATAAATGTGGTAAATAAATGACATTCTTTTCCCATTTTAACTTTTATATTTCTTGTCTGTCTCCTTTCTCATGTTTGAACAAGTAATTCACACTTTTTTTTCCTTTTATTTTTATGTGTGTTTCAACTTTTTCTGTCTTGTTATAAAAGCTATGAGTGAATTTGTGTGGTATTTTCACTGTCCGTAAATTTTACTACAGTTAAATCAAAATACACTGATGCGAAATATTTTGCTTTTTAAAACTTTTGCAAAAATTTGTTTTATCAAACGATGCCGAATTTACAGTGCAATTACAAATTGATAAGGCAAACTAAGGCTTCATTTTGTGTGTCTTGATTTTCGCTTTAGCCTTCTTATTTTTATTTTTTTATCTTGGTGATATTTTATCACATTGTAGTTTGATTTGCCGATTTTAAATATGTTCAGCTTTATTTAGAACTTTGTAACAGCATTTTGAAAGGTGCTATATAAATTTAAGTTTATTATTATTGTTATTAAATAGTAAGATGCATAAAAATGTATCTTGGATTTGTAAAGAAGGAAATTTAACATAATGACACGTCAACTTGAATACATATTATTGATAGTAAAAAATGTTTAATATTTATGGTTTTGTGCAATGTGTTAAAAAGTAAGTACCCATGTGATTCTCACGTTTAGAAAATCTTTAGTAAAATCAAATGTGAGTGAGGAAACTTTCTTATCCGGACTGTTCTGTGTGTTCTCACCTGTCCATCATACAGGTGACAGAAGCCTCTGATGATCTTCTGTTTGTAGAGCTGATCAGCTTTGAGCTCCATGCGCCTCACAGTCTGCATGATGCGATAATACTGCAGGCCCTGCTCCCGCGTCATCTCCGCCTTTAACGGGGGACCCTCCTCCAGACGGTGCACGTCGCATTTCTACTGGCCAGGACAGTTAAGAGGGGAAAAAAAAAACTTTTTCAATAGTTTATAAAATGGCTACTGACATACTGTATCTTCCAACATTAAACAGGTGATGTAGCACAGCCAACTTTGCAGTATTTTTGTTGAGGTTTTCTTTTTTTTCCTTTTTTTTTTTTTTTTACATTGATTTTAGTTTCGACCCACCTTGATGTCAAAGGTAGCCTGAGACGTGAAGTCAGCGAAGGAGCGGGAAACTACGACTCTGGCACCCTGGTGACCAATAACACACACAAACATTAGTCAATGAAACACACACATTTCACACAATCACTGACACACAAAGAACCACAAAGAAAGTCTTCCACACAGACAGTGTGGAGGCTGCCCTCCTCTTCACAGAAGCTCGAAGGTTAAGTGGAGCTAAGAGGTGTTGGGGGTCAGGTTTTAGGGTCTCACCTTGGACTGGACTACTACAGCTGACTGGGATGTGGGGAGGTCAGTAACAGGGTGGGAGGATAACACCAGCGGAAACTTACAAAAATTGTCTACCAACAACTGGTTTGTTCTGGGAAAACACAAACAGTAAGTCCTCAGTTTGGCAGCCACTTCAAGAGGCAATGTGTCACTGCTGTAAAATAAAATGATTAGAACAGAAAATACAGGTATACGCACTCTCACAATGGACTCATATACGTTTAAACATTTTTAAACTATCTGATATATAATTGCACTAACATTTTACAGTATAATTTGCATATTATCTTGCTCTATGTCCACTTCACACATGTATATAGGAAATGTAAAAATTCTCCAACGTTTTCTTTAAGTTATTGTTGATATGTATTACATTGTTTCTTGCTCATTATTTGCTAAGTATTGTATATATATATATATATTTTTTTTTTTTAGCTTTTTTTCCCCTATAAACTATTGATTAATAAAGTGCTTTATGTAAGTGAAAACCCTGATCTCAGGAAATATTTGCAGCACCGGGCAATATCGCCTCCATTAGGCTGAAAAAACACAAAGCATCTGTTAAGTGCAGCTCACTGCAATAATTACATTTTACTGGGGCGGGGAGGTGAATGTGTGTGTCTCAGGCAGAGAGACATTCTTTGTTACACAAGTGAACATTGCCACAGGAGTCATAGGACTCGGTTTACTGATTGGCTGCCGGTATTCTTTGGCCACAATTTGCTTCTAAAAGTAAAACTATCCCCAATTTTATGTTTGGCCACACTTTGCTGCAGAATCAAATGGGCGCAGCTTAAAGCAGCTATTGAATAACACAGGTTGCACTTCAATGCTGATCAGTGTGTTTCCAGTGTTACTGTTACAAAACTCTGATGTCAAACTTTCTCAGCAAATTTTAAAAGGAGAACTATGCCCATTTTCAAAATTCATGTGTTATTCCTAAGAACAAAAAAACAAACATTCTGTGGTTCCACAAAATCCTGCTTGTTTGTGTTTGCACTTTAAGCAAACACAAACAAGTCTTGGTAAATTAATCTGCGATAATTTACCTAAAAATGAATTGCCAACTATTCTGATAATATAATAATTTCAGTTTAGTTTCATTAATTTTTCTGAGCAAAACAACAATAAAAAAAGCCAAATATTTGCTGGTTTTATGCTTCTAAAATGTGAGAATTTGATGCTTTTCTTTGTCGTACATTAAAATAAACTGAATAGCTTCAGATTTTTGGACTGCTGATCAGATAAAACATATAATTTTGGCTGTGGGAAATTACACAGACATTTCACTGAAAAACGATTAATTGATTAAGCGAAAAAATTCAGGCAGGTTAATCGATAATGAGGATAATCATTAGCTGCAGGCCTAAACAAGTCTTAAAAGTGTTGTAGCTCCATGGTAATGCAGCAAATTCTATGTGCTGACAAAGGCTGTGTGATATGGATGAAGCTCAGGCAAAAGCCAGTAAGCAGACCCTTAGCATGGACGTGAAATCTGGGTTTTTGTGTGAATCACTACATAAAAGTGGAATGTAATTCATCAGAAAATTATTTGACATAAATTCTGATTATTAATCGAGCCATTAATTGAGCAAAAACGCCTAACGTTCTCTGATTACAGCTGTGAGGTTTTTTTCCTTTTCTCTACTTTATACATTTGTAAATGTGATACTCTCTGCTTTTTGGATCAGACAAAAAATAATCTGAAAATTTAGCCTTAGCTCACAGGAGTTGTGATGAATTACTGACCATAGACTCAACAATTCACAGATGAATTGAAAAAAAAAAAAAGACATTGATAGATCAGGAAATGAGTAGTTGTTAGTTGCAGCCCTGGTTTTACAGTAAATCCAAAATGATAAATGTTGGAGCTTGAAAGACAACACATACATGTGTTTTTAAAAAATGACATTCCTTATTTGACATCTTCAGTTAGTGATTTTCCATATAGAAAAACAAAAAATGAGACAAACCCAGGAGCGAGAAATGAATGGTACATCCAATAATTGTTTGACAACTCTAAGAGGTTATATTCCCTTAAAATCTGAATTTTAAAACCAGCCAGAGTGGCTTGCAGACACATAAAGTAAAGTTTCCCACCCCTGTTAGTGATCAGGCAGACATGGAGGATGCTAATCATGTTCTTACTGGTCTGTCTAGCTGGTCGGTCTGGGCGCTAACTAACTGTGTAGCAGACGCCCTAGTATTGTCTGGTGGTGGTTTAGGTGGTTGCCGCTGGGTCTGTGCCAAGGCGAGCGCCGCCGGCGAGGTTAGATTGACGTACTCTGACAGGTCAATCAGCAACTGGAGAACACAGGAGCCAACCGATCAGACCAGAGCACAGCAAAGCCAGAGCAGCTCTACAGAAGCTACAGGTGAAAACAGCAGCAGCAGCAGCTACATGGAGAATGGACACACACACACACACACACACGATGACAGCTAGAGGCTAAAATAAGCAGAAACACACGTGGAGTCTGGCACAAGCCCAACAGTGTCTACACTTAACCTGATATTTTTTAATTGGCACAACATTTTAAATATATTTAATGTTTATATATTGAGGTATATTTCCCCTAAACATTTCTCTGGTTGTTTTACACCATTGTGAGAATGTTGCAAATCAGTGGGCAGAACTACTTTACTTTATTTTCTACATAAATGTGATGAAATGCATTGAATTTTCAGGTAATTCATTCTGGTCATTTTATCCAACAACAGCTCACTCAATGAATAGAATATAGATGTATCACAAATTAAGTTTTAAATATATTGTGTTAGAAGTTTTATCCACATCATCCAACCCTACAATTAATTGGTCTGATGTTATTTTCCACCATGATTCATATTGAAACAATGACTTGATTAATAAATAATAATAATAATAATATAAAGTAGCGGATCAACAATTTAATAATCACTGCTTAGATTCAAAGTATTGTAAATACATTTATGTTAACACCTGGGGAAATGGTGGTTGTTGGGGACCTAAATAAATACAAATAAACATTAATTATTTAGCAAAAATGACAAATATTGTGCTTTTGAAGCTGCTCCAAATATGAGGGATTGTCCTTCTCTTCTGATTTCTATAATTGTAAACTGAATATCTCTAGGTTGTGGACAATTTCAAGCTAACACCATGGGCTCTGATAATTTGTGATATACATATTTCATTAAAAAAAAACCATATCATTAACAATTAATCTATAAAATAACTACTATATGAATCATTCATGATAATAATCATTACTTGGAGCAATAACTGAGATGATACAAAACTGAATTGTGAATTATTGTTTTAAATTCAGCATTAAAAATAGATCAAACCTGAGCTACTTATAAAGCCATCACATTTAGTTGACTGACAGAACTTTAATTGGAAACCCTTTAAAAAGGTCCAGTATGTGAGATTTAGGGGGATTTAGTGGCATCTAGCGGAGAGGATTGCAGATTTCAACCATCTAAAACTTCTCCCGGTTTGAATTCCTTTAGTGTTGATTGTTAGGGAGGTTTTTACTGTGAGCTAAATTATCCACAGAGGTCTCTCTCTCCCCAAAACAAACAAACCAGGAGATAAAAACTGAATAACGCAGTTTCACATTACAAATCAGTGTTTTGCTCATTGTACATGGGTTTCTAACTACAGTGGCAGACGCAAAAACACAAATGTCCTTATCTAGAGCCAGTGTTTTGTTTGTCCACTCTGGGCTACTGTAGAGACATGGGCTCCGAGAACTTGTTATGAGCTTGTTTTTAAATTTTTGTCCTAGATTAAAACAGCATTAATAATTATCATTAGTTTTTCAACACTTTTCAAAATGAAAAGTCCTTTTTCCTGTCTAAGCTCTAAGGAGGACCCAGTGTGGGTCGAACCCAGTCAGTGTTCTCCTTTTGTAACTTTTAACTTCTTTATGCTCTAAATGAATAGGCATTTTAACTACATATCTTTGGCTCAATGTTAGTGCTTCTGAAGTAAACCTAGTGGCTTCTCTTTTTTCCTTTGGTTGACCCATGTGACTCAACTGGAGTTTACCACGTTGCAACATGGCTTACATATTTTTCCTCCCAAAAAGGCAGTCAGACAGACTTCCTGGAATTTTCTTTTGCAATTTAAATAAAATCAACTTTACAAAAGTCTAAAATAACTAGAAAGTACAAATTTGTTGTTGTATTTTACTCAAATTTTCAAGAAACTGAGTTATAAAAGACCCAATACGAATTCTCAGACCTTTCATTTCATATTTGTCGCATTTTGAGACATTCATTAATAAATTTACTTCTTTCTTTTTTTTTTTTCTTCTTTTTTTTACTTTTTAACTAAATTCTTGGTTTTTGTCTAGACAAAGTGGTCTGTTTTGCTTACTGGTAACAATGACTTTAAACTGGTTATTGAGAAGGCTTGTTTCCTGTCCTGAGGAGTAAATGTTGTGCCAATGTCAAATATCTCTGGGGCGGCTTTTCTCCCAGATAACAGCCTTTAACTGTGCTACCACAGAGTAGATGACTGTACTATTAATAACAGCATTGTATAAAGAAAAGAAAAAACACAGGACTGATGTTTGGAAATGACACTTTAAATTAAAGCCAAAGAATTAAAGGAGGACAATTAAAAACAGTAAAACTGGGTCAGAGGGACAATAATGTAAGATCTGTTGCGATTTATTTTCCTTGCTTTGAAGCACTTTAAAAAGGAGCTCCCTGGGAAACATCACTACAAAAGGTGAGGCAGCGTAGGACCAGGCCTACAGACAGACATCAGCTGTGCAACAAGCTGCTTACCTCAGACACTGTTTGGGCTCCCTAGGGTTCAGGCGAGGAGGTGGGGGAAAGGGGGGAGAGGAGGGAGAGAAGCAAGAAATAAATAGGGATTGCTGTGTGTGAGTGAGTGAGTGAGTGAGTGAAGAGGGAGTAGAAGCCAGAGGGAAAGATCGAAAGCAAGATGTCTGCTTTTTCAATGCACAGCCGACAAACAATAGAGTTCCTACAGCCACATATTTGATTGTTTTTAGGATGTACATTTGCAAAAAAACTAAATAACAAAAGTAACTTGATTTAGTTCATATTTGCACAATGTCTGGAGTTATAAAAAAATATTACTGCTGATGTATGCCAAATTAATTCCAAAGGACTGTAGGATCCCTGCTGCTGCTGCTGCTGAAACACCACAACACAGACACAACATGCTGTTGTCAATGCTATGGCTTATGCTACTGAATAAGCACAGTCACTACTGATGCACTGATGTGTATTAACTGAAACAAATATCTTCTGTTTACACATGTCAGTCAACTGACAAGGTATTATGATATAATTATTACTTTGACATGGATCATTCTGCAAAGTATTTTTTACTTTTGATACTTGGTCCAGTGTGTAAGATTTAGTGGCATCCAGTGGTGACGTTGTGGAACTGAAACTTCTCCCGTGTGCCAAGCGTGTAGGAGGATTATAGAGGCTGACGCAAAAACACTAATGGTCCTATCTAGAGCCAGCGTTTAATTTGTTCCTGGCCCCCAGGAAGCGCACCGAGTTGTGAACCCATTTTTTTTTTTTTTTTTTTTTTTTTTTTACAGTGGAATTACTACTTTCAAGCCTGTCACGTGATGCCATGGGGCCCAAAACGACTTGCACATAGTGACAGACGTCTCTTGCACAAAGTGGATACATTTTTTGATTGTCAAAACCCCTGCGAAATGACTCGTTTCACTATCAGGATTTGAGCCATTTTGTCCGATAACATCTCCAAAGTGTCAAAGAGCCGCACGATAAAATCATTTTCCCCCTCATTCAAGTAAGCAGAGCGCTAAAACTGAAGGATCCAGCTTGCTCAGCAGAAATCTCAGGTGCACATATTTTATGGGCTCAATAATGTGGAAGCAGCACCGATCATCTAGGTAATTCTTTGTGCGCCACGTCACAACTTTCATAGGTATCAACAGAGTCCTGCCTCCAATGTTGTATCCAGGTCTCTTTTACCCTTTTTCCCCCCACACTCGTGTGCTGGCTTGGCTTGGTTGGGATTGATTCAAGTGGATCTCCTGCACAGACACATGTGAGTTGAGTCTCGCAACACGCATGCTTGTTTTGGGGGAGAAAGGGAGTTGTTGTTGGGGGTTGGCTGTGATATGCGAGCCATCACCACTACCTTATTCGAGGCGGTCAGGCTAGCTTTTTGCCCAACTCCAGAGATGGTCCATCTCTGGCATGGCTAGCTTGTCTTAACTGATAATGGAAGGACAAATCAGCACCACACTCCACATGGCCAAAGGTGGTAATGGAAAAAGGGGTATTTATACATCCATGATTTGTCCATTTGGGTTAACTGTAAAAACAACATGGCGGTCTCTGTGGAAGAGAACTCACTCCATATGTAGATAGAAACAATTAATTTGAAGGTAACAGAAACAAAACTATTCTTATTTTCAGGTGATTATGGACTTAAGAAAACATACATTAGTTATTAATATTAGCCTATATATATATATATATATATCTTTCTGCCAACAGATGCCCCTGAATCCTAAATACTGGACCTTTAATTACATTTTGATGCTAATACTTTTTTACTTCTACCTATGAAAGATTTGAATTGCAGGGCAATTACTTGTAACAGTGTATTTTTGCACTGTGGTTTTACTACTTTTACTCAAGTAAAATGTCTGAGTACTTCATTCACCACTGCTAACAAGCAACAAAATACACAGGTTGCATTTTAAACCGATATTGCTCAGTACTGATCCCCATCAGTGCATCTCATCAGTGAAAGCTGCTCGAGGAAGACAAACCACCACAACGACAGACAAACACAAATTAAAGATTAGTTATAGAAACAGAAAAGTCAAAGATATAACGTTAGACACAGCAGCGTCTGTAGCTCCTCAGTTTACCCGTGCCGTTTTTAAAAATCACCATTTAAGTCAGACAACGATAAGCAAGCACACATTATACAAATTATATATGTGACCACAGCATGCAAGCTGCAAAGCAAGAGTCAAACTAGCCGCTGTGGCTAAAATGCTACCTCCTCACAAGGTCACAAACATAACCAGGCTAACGTTAGCTAACTGTTAGCATCAGCCCAGAAACGGTCCGCAGCTCGACGTCAGCCCCCAAAACCACTCACCGCATTCCTGCCAGTGATCCTGCAAAGTGCGTTAGAGATAATGGTTAACATATTTTTCATGCTACTGAACGACGACCGGCTCTGAAGGGATTAAAACAGCGGATGTTAATCACTGCCCTGCTGATTCCGTGTTAGTGTCCGTAGGAGAAATTACTCCGGGTGAATACTGGCTGCATTGAACATTCGTTCCCTGGATGTTTTATATACAGCTGCCCGGAAATGGAATTTAAAATTCAATGTAATACAGAAATGCAAACCGTTTTTTTTTTTTATTTTAAGCCTGAAAAGATAACAAACAACATAAAGATGTAAATATATACCAATTATTAAATACACAACAATTTTTTAAAGAGTAATGTCGATAAAAAGAAATAACACCTGAAGATTGTTTGACTAATTAAAGAATGTAAATCAAAATAAAGTTTAGTGCCAAGTAGGTTTTAACTTACAAAGAAGTTACCTTGGTGTTTGGTACATAAAGCAAACATTAAGAGGAAATTTAAAAAAAAAAAAAGCAAAGCAAAGCACTGCACAAGTTAAAAACATAAATATAGAATGAGAAAAATACAATAAAAATATGAAAAACATAGTTCTACTTAAAAAATAGTCTAACAAATATTTACAGTATAACTGTTTTATAATGAAATAGCTCAACAGTTCTGCACAGGATGTGCAAAAATATAAAAAGGGACACATTTCCATTGTTACAGGCAGATACGAAATTTAAGTTTTTAAAGCTTTTTTGTTCACAGAAAATTCAAAAGCTCTAAGTTTAACAAAGCAAGGACATTTGTATTCTACTGTATAATTAACACTACAAGGTCAGAAAGATTGCCTTCAGATTTGTAAAACTACAGAAACCAAACAAATACCAAAAAAAGAAACCATCAAAACTGACTTCTTTTTTTTCAGGACTTTATTTACAGATTGACTTGCACGCATCATTTAACATGTTGTTACAGCTTTTTTTGTTTGTTTGTTTGTTTATCTATTATGTTGATACCAGTTGGTGTGGTATGGGGCCATAAAGTGACATAAATAAATAAGTTTAAAAAAATACATTAAAATGAAGTAAAAAAGTATATACATAAATCAATATGAATGTTCAAATGATTATTCAAAATAAAAATTTCTTTGTAAAAAAAAAAAAAAAAAACTATAAATAAATGAAGAATATTATATTTTTACATCACTTTATTTGCACATCATTTAATTCATTACAATACAACTAAGAAAAAGACAAATGGGTAAAACCAAATAATTATATTTAAATAAGGATTAGATAAACATCTTTGCCTTTCAGTTTTAATTTGACAAAATACGTTGGAATGTCAGGACCCAAAAGTGATATGGGAAATAAACAAATAAATGGGAGCATGATTACTTACAAAAATAAATAAGTTAATCAAAATTATGGTTATAAAAATAATAAATAAAACAAGGGGCAATAAATAAAGTATATATGTTTCTGTATTGTTTTCTTTTCTTTTTTTTAATTTAATTATGTCATCTCTTAATTATCACATCTTCACATCGCTTCACGAGAGATGATGTCACACAACAACGTCACAGTCTCTCTTGGCTCTCATTGGCTGGTCAGTCTAATTGGTTGCTCTGATAAATAATAATGGCGCTGTGGGACTTTTCTTTGTGTTATAAATATAAAGTAAAAACTGACATCACTGTTGGATCATCAGGGGTTATTTCCTCAGATTTGACAAAGCTCTCTTTAAGTATTATATAACATTGACCCACCAGTGATCACTTGTATCAAACATAATGAAAGCAAAGACACAAGGACGACTGTAAAGTCAAGATAAACAGAATTAATTTATTGCATTTGAGTAAATACACATCTTAAGGCCAGGAAAAAAATGGCACCCTCCTCCCCCTCACAGCATTCTGACACATTCAGAATAAATCTTCCCATTTACCGTAAAAAAAAGGACAGTTTTGTGCGTATAAGCGACAGTGGAATATAAAAATGTAACATACTGTAAAGCCATGCAAATCAGGTATACATGAGGTTAAGACGAGGCCAGGAATCCGTTGGTTCATTTGACTGCTGAGAAGCTGTAAACGCTGCCTGTTGTCAAAACAAACCGCCTGGTAGCTGTAACCATGGTTACAACTGTGAAACAAAGAGTGAAAAAAATATAAATGAATCTCAAAAAATGTATTTCGGTGTTGTACTGTAGTCGTCCTCTTCACACCAAAATGTAAACTTCCAGAAAAAATAATGGAGTCAAACATGGTCATCGTGTGGAGGACGGTAAAGTTAACAAGGTGTGATGTAAAAAGGATCTATACTAAATTAACTGCATTCATTCACACATACACACCCCCACACACACTCTCAGAACTCGTTGGTCAGATGCTGCAAGGCTTTGGCAGGCAGTCCGCTGATATGTTGGTTTCATTCCTCCACAGTCTGATTAAAGTGTCTCTTCCCGTCCAGGTACAGCATCGACTCTGTCACACAAACACAAAAACACCTGCATCAAACATCTCAGATGGAAAAGTAATTCAAGAATTCTCCGCCTGCAAGAGTCAAAAGGCTTTGTCATCTCTTTTTTAACTGTTCTTTTTATTGAAAACAAAGAAAAATAGTGTTAACCAGTGTCTGTGTCCTGAGAGTAACAGCCCCATTTCAACCAGTATTTTTCACCCTTGTCTTTCTGTAGCTCAAGTAAATATTTATCTTTTGCATGCGGTGAACATAGTTAAGAGTGTTCATGAAAAGGCTTGTCAGAAATACTCAGATCTTTAACCTAATGGTATACTATGCGGGAATTGTCAGTTACTGATAACTCCCAACTTGTGCTCCAGTCCGTGGTGAGAGTCAAACAACAGGACACTGAATCATCGGGCTGAAAACGTGCCCACTAGGACAGAGGGGAAGGTGAAGGAACAGAAACACATCAGGGAAGCACATCAAACCTGTGGCTATCCCAACTGGACCTTTGCAAACTAAACATTGTCATTCCTTATGTCGCAGGAGTATCTGAGAAACTCAGGAGGATTTTCAAACACCACAACCCTGTGCACTTTAAACCCAGTAACACACTGAGACAGAAACTTGTCCACCCCAAAGACAAAACACCCAGACATAAGCAGAGTAATGTAGTGTAGGCAATTCAGTGCAGCCAGGAATGCACAGATTTATACAGTGGGGAGGTAAAACAACCACTTAATAAGTGCATGGCACAGAACAGGAGAGCTACGTCAAGCTGGAACAACCATCGTTAAACAGAGGGGGTGGCTTACGACACCACTTATCACCCACCTACAATGCAATCTTGGGATCCCTCCCCAGACAACTTCACACCAATTCACCCCTGGTCCCACCTGACCCTAACGACTCACATGGTAGCCAGGTGGGTCAACGACTCACATTGTGACCTTACCGACTCTAAAACTAAGAGCTCACATGTGACCCCTACGACTCTGCAAGGGTTCCCACCCACACAGGGTTTCGTACCAGTCATTTAGAACTGAAGAAGCTTCTTGGATGAGAGGCAAAACGTCTTCAAGAAATGCAAGCAAGTCCAGTTGCCTACGATATTAGCACTTACTATTGGTATCAATACATATTTAAAAAGCCTATGTGTAGGATTAAGGAGGAAATATGGGCAGATATGGAATATAATATTCATAACTATGTTTTCGTTTATAATCACCTGAAAATAATAATGGTTGTGTTTTCGTTACTTTAGAATGAGCCGTTTATATCTACGTGCCGAGCAAGTCCTCTCCTACAGAGTTCCTCATGTTGTTTCTAAAGTAGCCTAAAAAGGACAACTGAACACTCGCTCTAGACAGGGTCATTTGCGTTTTTGCAATGGCTATAGTTCTCCTACACACTTGGCACATGGGTGAAGTTTCAGTTGGTTGCAATCTGTCACTAAACCCTACACTCTGGAACGTTTTCAGTAGCAGAAGTCAAAGTACTTATTGTGCAACATGGCCCATTTAAGAAAAATATGTATTACTGAAATATAACTATGATGCATTACTGTGTTTATGACCTTAATGTTGCAGCTGGTAAAGGTCGAGCTCATTTTGATAATTTTAATTTCTGCTGGGCAGCTTGTGAATAATACCTTACAATTTAATTGTTGATTATATTTTGCATTACTCATCTGAATCTGCAAAGTAACTTAAGCTGTCAGATAAATGCAGTGAAGTAAAAAGTACAATATTTCCCTCTTAAATGTAGTGTAGAAGTGTAAAGTAGCAGATTTAAATAATCAAGTAAATAAAGTACCTTAAAACCATACTTAGGTGTATTGTATGTTGTGTTCACCTGTGTGTGTGTGTGTGTGTGTGTGTGTGTGAGGGCTCACCTCCATATGTCATTGGAATGATGTTGGGGACATCACGGTCAGAAGCGAAGGTGAAGTGAAATACGTTCGTGGTGTTGTGCTGGCGGGTCAGCGGGTCGAACACCTCGCTGTGAACTCTGACCTGGATGTACTTCCCCTGTGTGTAACACACCTGAAAACACACACACAGGCTGCTGAAGCACCAAAAGCCACACACTTCAGCCTTCAGTCTAAACTGACACACTCTTCAGCCATGTTGCATTATTAAATTAAACAGTGGCTGTTTCCATTTACAGAAATAATGTTTGTAATATTAGTTTAGTAAATCAACCAGTAATTCTTAAAATGCCTCAAGTGGTTATATATAACACTAAAGCTGCAACAATGCAATGTTTAAAAAGATTATTGTCACAGAAGGTTTTTCTCATAGTCACTGCTCAGTCTGCTGAATGTCTCTCTGACCTGTGATGAGAGCAGCAGCAGGGAGCCGATCTCCACGGGTCTCTGGAAGAGGATATCATCAACAGCCACCAGACTGGGTCGACATCCTCTGCAGGAAAACAAACACTTTGACACCTTCCAGCAAACCAGTATTCTTTGGCACAGCATCATGTTCTCTTAAAAAGCTCTCACCCGTAGGAGCAGGCGTTGGCCCAGCCCAACTCGTAGGCTTTCCTCATCAGAAACCCTCCAAATATCCTGTTAAAGATGTTCCTCTCCTGCTCAACACACAGACAGAAAAGAGATATTCTCCAGCTGAAACTAAACGACTGGACAAAAACATGAGGAATCATGAGGAACACTGGCCACAGTAATATGTATTTAAAAATCTACTTTTCTCATGTGAATGGCTGATGGATTTTAGTATAAACAGAACAGGCCGTGGCGTTTCTATCAAATGTGAGAGACAAAATCAAACTCAAAGCACTGCCAAAGTAAAAAAGAATGTAGGGAAGAATTTCAGACATTTTTCTATAGGTTGAGATCTGTTTTGTCACTCCAGCTGTTTCCCCCTCTCACCTGAGGGTGGCAGATCTCCAGTCCTTTCAGTTTGGCGTCTTCCATCCATACAGAGTTTGGAGGCAGAACTCTGCTGCGGAAACTAACCGTCCTGTAGGAGGAGGAGACGGCACAAAAACATATTTAATACTGCATGTCCTAAAATAACACACAACACATTCACAGCTTTTTTAAGTGTACCATTGTACTGTAGCCTCAACAGCCTAAATAATAACACATCCTTGGACTGTGCATCAATCGGGCCAAACTTAAAGGGTTAGTGTGTGGGATTTAGTGGCAAGGTTGCAGATTGCAACTAACTGAAAACGCAAATGGCCCCATCAGGAGCTAGTGTTTTATCTGTCTGCTCTGGGCTACATGGTGGTACAACATGGTGATCTCCACAGAGGAGGACCCCATGTAGGTATAAACAGCTCATTCTGTGGTAACGAAAACACAATGATTCTTATTTTCAGGTGATTATACGCTAAATAAAACATAGTTATTATGTTATATTCCATTTCTGCTAATATAATCCCCTAAATCCTACACACTGGACCTTTAACTTATCATTATGAAGAAAATGTTGATAGCACAAAGTAATGGCTACAGAGAAATGTCACCATCAGCGTTTAGTTTGGTCCTCTGTAAGCCTCACTTTAATTATGTAATTCTGTCTGTCACCGGGTAACATCTTCTGGGAACATAATGGCTCAATTTACAGCACAAAGGAAGTGTGTCAACCATTGAGCAACCAAAACAGGAAGAGGATAGCACGTTTGTTCTCTTGACTAGCTATCCCCAGTTACCAAAAAGTCATTTAAGTAAACAGTTCTTTGCAGTCACTTTCCCCAGTAGTGGAAATGGTGGACGGTGGAACTACTGAAGTAACTGTGGAAAATAAAATGTAGTGTGTCCTGTGTTGTTATTAGCTGCTTGGCTCTGAGTAAAAAAGGAAAGCGATCTGGTTGCCTTTGCGACAGCAGCACCAACAATAATACTGACTGGAAACACATGCTCCAACCAATGAAACTGATACCTCACCAGACTTTTATTTAGAAAAACAAGAATTTTTATTGACCTCATTAGGGGTCAAGTTCAGCACAGTGCAGAATAAATTTCACAGTATCTCAATCTTACTTTGGGTCCAGCGTGTTGAGGAACAGACTGTGTACGATCTTTCTCTCCTCGTCTACAGGTGCCACCTTCAGGAGTGAGGCAGTGCTCAGAGCCACACGGCGAGCTTTATTAGCTGGAACACACACATTTAAAGATAAAAACTCATAAAACAGATAGCATTATCTCATCTTAACTGAGGTCATGTCAGGATCTCTCACCTTCTCCTTCCTGAAAAAGTTTCTCCTCCTCTGGACCTTCTGGCCTCAGTGGATTCACAAAAGCTGCCCTGAAATGAAGAAAAAGTGCAGTTACTAGTTACTGTTACAAGTGAACCACCTAATAGTTCATATAATTACAGCTAAAATGATGACTCAACTAATTAATTAGTCGATTGACGGAAAGTTTTTAAACTTTGATGGTCAAAGTCGTTTTTCATATGAAAACATTTCATGTCTTCACAAACTTTTCCTTTGCATAATTGTAATAATTATTAGTAGCAGCTTAGTAGAGGTTTGCACTGCTGGTTGGACAAAACAGACATTGTCAAGGTGTCAGCAAAGCAAACAATTAATGGAGAAAATAGCAGATGAATCCATAATGAACATAATCATTAGTTAATGGTTCAAAATGAGCTCCACCTCAGCCAACTACATCAGTAAAATCCTGCTTTTACATTCATGCATGGGTCAGAATCATCTGATGACATCATATATAATAGTGTGACAGTCACACATTGAACACTGAATTACATTTTATTGATTATACTTACAAACTTTTACTGAATTAACATTTTCAGTGCGAAACTTTTACTGTGACAGAGTATTCTTACAGTGTGGTAGTACTTCTATTAAAGTACAGGATCTGAGTCTGGACTTTACAGTGTCAGTCCGCTAGAGTCCACCATATCTCAAAGACAAATTCATAAACACTCGTAATGTTGGTATGGGATAATTTTAAAATATATAAAATGAAAAAGCTGACCTCTTTAAAGGATCCAAAAGACCATATTCTATCAAATCTGGAATAAATGGACTGAATTTATAACCCCATCATTAGCAGACTTTGTATGACTCTACTGTGTCACTGTCCTCTTCCCTTCTCAATAGGATCGGTAGAAATGTAAGCTCCCTTAGCTACAGAGTTTGGGATGTGCAGATAAGCATGCAGGAAAGGGGGGAAAAAGAAAAATGATTCTGTAAATTGTGCTAATTCTGCATCACACAGGCCATTATTTGTTTTGTAAGTATTTTTTCTTATCTCTTTTGTATCTGTTGTTTTATAAAGAAAACTGGTGATGCAGCAGTGAGGGTGTGACAGTTTGGGTTCATTCCATTTCTGCATCAGTATTTCTTCTGTGTAAATGAACCTCGGACTGTGTGCACTTAGTGTCTTGCCTCTTGTTTTCTGGATCCCGTGCCACCATGACAAATGTAGCATCCAGAATTGGAGAATACGTGCCATCATGGAACTGAAAGAAGAGTCACATTATGAGATCCTTCCTGTTGCTAGTCTGCACTTCATTCTGCTGCTGATCTGAAACTATTGGTTTTATTTCAATGTTTGTTTTCAGTTCTGTCGCGTTTCTGCACGTAGTGATCCCATGTCAATGAAAACAATCAATCAATCAATCAATTTTATTTATAAAGCCCAATATCACAAATCACAATTTGCCTCACAGGGCTTTACAGCATACGACATCCCTCTGTCCTTAGGACCCTCACAGCTGATCAGGAAAAACTCCCCAAAAAGTGTCGTACAGAACAGATCAGCATGATCTGCACACAATATCTAATACACAATCTGGGTGGGATGATGACAGCCTTATTTTCGGATTTTGGCGGACTTTGGTTTATTGCGAGTGGTTTTATTTCTTTGTCTCTGCAACCATAACAGATATTACTGCTCACCTATCATCACGGGATATTGTTAAAATTTGACCCTCTCTAAATGTCACATGTCTGTTTGAGTAGTTTTTAATGTGTGTTATTCTTTGACCTTGTTTTCTTCATATTTTCTGCTGAAATACCTTCATGGTTCCATTTGTGTTTTTGGCTGCGAACAGCAGCTCTGTCAGTCCATCTGTCGGTCCACAAAAATATCTCCAACCTTTTGCAGCCACAGTTTTTGCCCTAGGAGGTTCAAGTTTGGCCTGGAGGTCAGGCGTGTTTGTGATCATGGCATACACAACATTATTTTGCTACGTCTCTTTCATAACTCATGAAATGGCTATCGTAGGCATCATTGTACTAGTGACAAGTGTTTGTGAGGTGGTGTGTGTGTGAATGCATAAATGCATGGATTCATGCCCATACGTGATCACAGCTATTGTGAATTTGTGCTTGATCACTCTCACCAACTCAATCCCTTTTTTTTATCTTCTTCAGAAATTATTTATTTTCTTACTTGTCCAAACAACTTAACTAAACACATACAGGATGTGTTTTTGCCTGTGTGTGTGTGTGTGTGTGTGTGTGTCTACCTGTGACATGTGCATCTTGGCTTCAATAGAGGTATTTCCCACCCACGTCACATGACCAGTGAACTTGATGTCGCAGTCAGGGTAGATGATGTGTTGCCTCATGTCTGTTTGACAAAAAAAGAACAAAAGTCTTCAGGGTGGAACTACTGATATTAAAATGACAACATCTAAACTCAAACATTTGTATGTAAGGGTGTGTTCAAAATAAAGTATGAATGTATGTAACAGATTACATGAACATTTTGAGTTTAGTCTATTGATAAATAAAGCACCTTAATAAATAATAATAAAATGTTCTGTCCTCGTCTGGTGTTACCGTTGATAATTCATCTTTAACTTTTCTATGGGAAACAAACACACTGCTGCAGGATCCACAGAACTGTGGCACATTTTATGCACAAAAAAGGGAGAACATATTTCAACAGGACAGATGGAGGAAGCTACAATGATAATCAGAAATGTTGTCTTTAATTAATTAACTGACTGTTTGTTTCAGCACTAACAACAGCTACAACTACTAAACAAGAGTTAATGGGCAGAGGGAGCTGAATGTAGAAATCTGAGCCAGATTAGCGACCTAAAACTTTTCAGTAGGCTTTTCTAATTTTATAGTTTGTACATCCTCGATTCCTTTCCTCGCCTCCTCTCCTCATGTCTTAGTCCCTCCCACCTGAGATGCGAGTAGAGGAGTTGAGGAAGAGACACAAGGAGAGAGGAGAGGAGCAGGCACAAAATAGAGAAAAGCCCACTTAATTCAGAACGACCAAACAAAACAAACCATAAAAATACTTGAGACTCTCACCAATCTTATCCACAAGGGCGGTGACGATGGACAGAGGAGACCTCTTCAGTGCCTTATTATAGGTGTGAGAATAGGAGATGAGGACTGAGGAGAGAGACGAGGAAGAAAAAGTATCAGTGTTTGACTTTGTTGAACTTTCTGTCGAGCTATAATGTAAAACATTCTGTTTTACAGTGATACCTGCTAAACTGTCCAAGTCCTCCAGGATTCTACCAAACCTGAGAACAGACACAAGGAAGCGAGTTATAGGTTATCCATTAACCTTCAAATTGTGTGTGTGTGTGTGTGTGTGTGTGTTTGTGTGTACCTGACGGTATTGTGGAAGGTCAGGTATTTCTCTCTGAGCTGTGGCTCAGAGCCCAGAGGCAGGTGCACCTCCAGGTAGCTGTCCTTCATCCTCTTGGCAGGAAGGTCATTCTGAGACTTCGCCAACATGGATGACAGCGACACACGCTCCGCCATGGCCTGCTGGTGGTCACTGCGCACAAGAATATTGGACATATTAAATATAAAACCTTAAAAATACACCCCGTGGATTTTTTTTCTGGTAAATATCCCTTTATTTTTAAAACAAATATATATTTTATTTGGATTTTGCCTTTATTGGTCAGGACAGATTTAGAGTGAACAGGAGAGACAGGGGGACGACATGGAGCAAAGAGCCATGGGTTGCAATCAAACCTGTGGCCGCTGCAGCAAGGACATAGCCTTTGCACATGGGGTGCCTGGGCTACTTAGTGAGCTAGTGGTTGCCTCCTCTGTCTTTTTTTTATTTTTTATTTTTTTTCTGTTTTGTAATGTTCTTCCATGGATTCAAAGGTTTATTTGTCACATACACGAGTAATATTTGTAGTAAAACAAAGTGTGGCATGCTCATAAGGATACACAAGAATAGTGTGAAAAATAAGGATTAGAAAAATTAAATATAAAGGATAAAAACGTGACAAAACATACAAGTGTAACAAGGGCAGAGGTCCTCTGTGTCTTTTTAAAATGTTATCTCTAATTTTCTTTTTAACTGTTGAAATAAAGTGAGTAAGTCCGAGACAGCTGAAGTGCAAGTTATTCTCACAAATTTGTGGAATTTGAGGGAAGCATTGGTAGAGCATAAAAAAGAATTTATATTCTTTATAGATTATACTGTAGACTTGAACTTTTGCACATTCCTGTATTAAACTGTTCGGCTCGGCATTATTAAAAAAGAGATTTTGTACATACATTGTCACAGATATCATAGTGTTTTCTCTGTGCTTTGAAACAGATGGTTCAGTACCTCCAGTTAGTGGAAGCTCCCACGATTTCTCTCAGCCTGTTTCGCACTGAAAAACACAGAAAGGCAATCAGATCTCCTGTATGTCTGTGTATGAGTGTGTATCAGAGTATGTGTACTGTAGTGAAAGCATCAAAAGTTCAAGGCTATATGTTTCATACTGTCTCTGTAATCAAGAAATGAGGCTGTTACACTTCTGTTGTCTTTACAGCTGGAGCCTTCAGGGAAACTAGTTCAGTCATTTTACATCAGACATGATGTGTTTGCATTTTGCAGCATGGCCACTTAGTAATAGCTTGGATCATGATAATTAGCTTTAATGCCACCAAAAACGCACAGGTAAATCTCTTGGACGTTTAGTAATTACATTTAAATTAACCACATTGTAAAATGTCTGTAATTCTTGCCTGAAGACTGCAGCCCAAACATGGAGACAACATGAAACACACAGAGAAAAGAAGCAGTCGAATGGAGACAGCTATCGGGTGGAAACCAGCTGTAACAAAATACTGAAGCTCAGTGCATCAGAGGGAAGAAGAAGAAGAAGAAGGTTAACAGAATGCCGGCCACCATCGAATGCCTGCAGAAATCCAGCCGGTGTGAACATTAAATCAAGACTTAACTAAAGGCAGAACAGATGCACAGCAACAAGCTGCTGTACATGAAACAACGTGTGCTTCAGGTAAAAGAAGAGAATGGATGTTCAGTCAGCCAACATGCAGGAGGAATCAACGTGCAATTAGAGCAAATTAGAGGAGAATTACTATGTGTACGAGGCGAGCAGTGTGGTCTAGAAAGGTATGCTTTGTCTTGGTTTACCAACACACACCATTAGACACGTGTAAAAGTGGATTTCCTGTGGAGAAACACAAATGATTAAAACGGTGCAGGATGAGGCTGGATGTGTGGGGGTTTCACACAGACATTAAATATGTCACCATGTTACATTTCTTTACATTCATTCGACAAATGCTTCTGACCGAAGTGCTGACACCTCAACAGGACAGAGAGCTGTAAGAGCTTGATGTCAAAACAAGCAACTTAAAGGGGAACTGTGGTATTTTTCCACCTGGACCCTATTTGACCAGGTTTTTGTGTCTAAGTGACTCATGGGAGCAACAGTTTCTGAAACTGGTCCAGTATTGAGAGAGAGCGTTGCAACCAGCAGCAGCGAAAACAGGCTGCAATTTAATCACTTGGGGCATGTTTGCACTGTCAATTTACATCCATTTAAAGTGGCTGTTTTTGTCAAAAACAGGCTCAGATTGTTATTATAAGGGTCTGACAACATTAGGGAAAGGATCTGGACAGAGAAATAAAATGTTTGTCCATACTTGTCGCTTGTTCTGTTTCGTTTTGTGTCCAAGTCTCGCTTTATTTCACTAGAGATTAATCTACCAACTCTTTTCTTGAATTTATCAATCAGAGGTTTGATCTAAAAGGTCATAAAATGATGGAAATGGCTATCAAACTAACAATTACTTTAATTTCTGTTTAATGTTTTTTCGATTAATCAATTAGTTGTTTGGTCTTTAAGATGTCAGAAGTTTACCAAAACCTGAGATGATTTCCTCAACTGTCTTGTTTTATCCACAACGCAAAGATATTCAGTTTACTGTCATGGAGGACTAAGACCATGTCTTTGAATCCTTTGACTGGTTTGACAAACAGTCCAAAACTCTGAGCCAGTCACCCAGAGGCAGAGGCCTGTAGGGACTGACTATGTGTGCCAACAGCAGACTCTTGAGCTGGATGCGAGCTGCAGCAGTGAGTCCGAGTAGTGAGCAGAGAAGAGGAGTGGTGTGGGAGAACCCTGTGAGGCTGAACATGAAACGGGCAACAACATCAGAGAGATCAGGTGGCAGCTTTGTTAAAGCTTATTACTGAATGTCTGCCATTTAGCTGGAGTCCTACAGCATCAATGTTGTCAGATCCTTTGAATGGAATGCGTCAATCAAACTTTTTCAGTGCCAACAGAGATGTCTCAACTCAGGTTGTCTTCCAGTTCATAGCACTGATCTGACACCAGTTCTCTTAAATATTCCCAAATTCAAAATCTGTAAACCTTACTGTGTGGAACTAAGCGTAATACTTTTTTATGTGAGGTAACGTGAGGCCAGAGATAGCTGTGGCACAATAAACTGATCAGTGACCTGCCTTGACTGAATGAATGTATATGATAGGTCCAGGTTATCAGATTGTTGCATCCTTATCTGGTGATGAACTTCATCCAACACATCCAGACTCCAGAGCTGACCTGACTGATAAATTAGATGGCGTGATGTTTGTAAATTACTTTATCAAGAAAAGTTACGCAGCAACCAATGCCAGCATAGCTTAGTTGCAGCTAGCTGACTAACCTTAGCTTGCTTGCTAACATTATCCTTAGCAAAATACTATCTGAGTGGATATATCAGTTGGCCAGCTTGCTAAATTATTTTGCCATTTAACCCTGACCAGGGAGGACAGTCATAGCATAGTGAATGGGAAACAACAGGAGGGTTAAAGTCATTGTAAATATTTATATTTAGAATGTATTTATAAACCTCTGTATCTTTTGGTCTTCTTGGTGCTTTTCACTGCGGCCCGCTCTGATGTCTTCTAATTCTTTCCTCAGTTCTTCATTTAGACTTCTGTACATATTACTCTCTGCTGTCACTGCCATGAGCTTATCTTTCTGCTCTCGAACCGTCGCCTGGCACAGCTGGAAGCGCACCGCCACCTTTGTCAGTTTCTCCTTCAGCTCCTCACAGACCTTCTGTGTTTTATTCAGCTCTTCTGTCTAGGCGAGCAGCTCTTTCTGCAAGGACACCAGCTTCTGATGAGGCACCTCTTGTCTGGGTCTTCTCACCGCGTGAGGTCTTTCTGGGATAATTAGTATTTTTTTCCCGATTTGTTCCCCAACAGCACGATACATTCTGCTCTCTTTGAGTTTCTCTTTCTGTGTGTGGAGCTCCTCCTCACACTTTCGGAGCTCCTTCCTTTGCTCCTCTGCATTGCTTTCCATAACGCCCATTTCCTTCTCCAGTTTCTGCTTCTCCAGCTTCAGGAGGTGGATCTGCTTCAGCTGCTCTCTACACTGACTGTCCTTCTTGTTCATGCTTGACGTCTGGATGCTGATCTTGTCACATAGCTCAAAGCATTCATGTTGGCAGTGCAGCAGCGTGTCACTCAGGCTGTCTCTGTCTTTGATGACCTGATGGTATTGTTCCTTCAGCTGCACCGTCTCAGCTCTCTGGTTTACAGCTCCCAGCTTCACTGACCGCAGCTCCTTCATTACTGACTTCAGCTCCTCTTCGTTCTGCTTGATCTCCCTCCTCAGTTCTGTTTCCTGGATACTTATCTTCTTACCCAACACCAACAGTTCATGTTGGCAATGCAGCAGTTGCTTCCTCTCTTTGTCTCTGTTTTTGATCACCTTGTGGATTCTCCGCTGCTCTGCCTTGAACTGCTCAGTGCCAGTCATCAGAAAGTCAACTTTCTCTTTGAGGATCTCATTTTCCGTCTCCAGAGTCTTGTTTTTCTTCTGCATGCTCAGCTTCAGGAAGGACTGGTGACAGGACATGATGATGATAAGCTGTGAGGCCTGACTGTTGCTTGTCATCTGTATCAGAGGTTGCTTTAAGAAACTGCTCCATCTTTCCTGCTGATTTCTGCAGTGTTTGTCTCAGTAAGATTTCTATTGTAAAGTTGTGTGTCTGAATCCCTGATCACCTTGGTAACTTACAGCATCCCAGAATGTGATGCACTGAGACACACACACACACACACACACACACACACACACACACACACACACACACACACACACACATTCTACAGCTGACTGGTATGATATCCTTTTGAGTGATAAACTGAGTTGCAGGTTGGAGAAGATGTTTCAGACACCTCTGGTCTTGAAAGTAAAAGTCCTGTGCAAATATTCCCATGTAGCTTCAGCTTGGATGCTGATTGTTTTGTTTTTTTGTGTCTGAGATTTTTTTTGTCCTCTCCAGTCACTTCCACATGATGTTATGTGTGTTTGTGGTGTACCACTAGGATGTCAACAAGAATATTTTGACAGCTTGCACATGTCCATCTACAGGTTCACTTTGCTAATTTTCAGTTCAGTAGTAGTAGGCTACAACTACACACTTTATTTCCTCCATTCTAGAAAACGTTAATGCTCCAATTTGTGCCTTTTGTAAATCAATTTATGGTCTTTTGCAACTTGAATGCCTTTTTTGGGGGGACAAATGCACATGGTCTTAATACTGAGGGAAAGTGTCCCCTGCATTCCCCCCAAAGTCTACATCTATGGTGTGAGCTGACCTGAATGTAGCAGCTCATGCAGATATAACCTTAAATGACTGTGAAAAAAATCTACCAGCTGTGCAGATACCTTTCACAACCTTCATTAAGGTGCTCCATACATGTATCCTTCATATTATTACAGTAAAGTGTGTCAAAATCCAGCAGGTGATTGTCTAAAGCCTTGGCACTGGAAAAGTTGTGACCATAAAACTACAGTAAATCAATAAAGCTGCAGATTTTCACTTGTTTTATGATCTGGGATGAACATGTTGTTACCTAAAAGTGATGTACAGTGCCTTGCATAAGTATTCACCCCGCTTCCCGTTTTTTCTATTACAGATTGTAATGCAACTAAATAGGAAAAACATTAACGGGGGGTGAATATTTTTGCAAGCCACTGTACAGGTATTTCTGTGCCTGATAATCAGACTAAATTGATTTTTTTTTTTTTTTAACTACTGAGAAAAATCTGAGATGTGAGGAATGATTCAAGTCAGTTAGTCAGTTCTGAAGTCAGTTTGCAAAAACAAGACTAAGAGTCAAAACAACAAAACTTCAAGCACAGCACATGTCTATAGTGATTAAACCAGGTCCAAGGTTGATCAAGTCAGTCAAGAAGGGTGGTTGCTGTCTTACCTTCAGCCATGTCCGGCGCCCTGCCCTGCTTCGACACCCCCCCCGCGCAAAACGACCTTGTCGTCAAGGATGCAGCCGACCGCAACAGCAGGAGCCTGCAGCACACATGAGGACATGACAAAAAGTAAATAAACCCCAGGACGACCTTAAAGCCAAGGAGTCCAGTTACATCCACATCCTCTAATTATAACTGTCATCTGATCTTTCTTTGATCCTGCTGTGCTGCCCCATAGTGAACAGCTGAGCAGGCGGGCAGACAGACTCTCACTGCTTGCTGTGTGATTTCAGACTTGTGGTGTTACAGAATACTTCAGTTCTGTTTAGCAGCTTTGTTAAGAAACCAACTTATTTCTTTTAAAAAAGCACAGTTAATCCAGATGTCAATTCTTACACAGTAAAGATATGTTCATCAAAATACAATATTTTTTCAATTCTTTGGACAACGCAGACAGTGTTTGCTGATATCACAAAGTCTGCCACAGTATGATTTCAATTCAATTCAGGATTGATATGAGATGATACCAATAAATATCTTTATTGTCTTTTTCTTGGCTGCTTGCCATTGTCTGGCATTTGGGCAGTAACACTGTTTTAAAGTTTAGGAAGGAAGTGCGCTTGGACAGAAATGGTGACACAGACATGCCATGGGAATTTCAAAATAAAGATGTATATTAGAGATGATGATATGTATCCGATTGATGTTTTCACTTCGTGTTGACAATATTGGACTGCTGATCATTAAAATCGATATATCAATCCATATCAGTGTATCATTACACCCCTAATAGATACATATGTAGAATATCATATCTTAGGTATAGCTATTGTATGAGTACATAATCAATGTATTATGTTTATGATTATGTCCATTATACTGCACTTAAGGGATAGTTCCTTTTTTTCAAGTGGGGTTGTATGAAGTAAGTATACATAGACAGTATATTACATACAGTAGAAGGCGGTTGGAACACCCCTAGTTTGGAGAAGCTGGGTGAAGTCAGACACAGAAGCTAAGCGATCTATCGCTTTGGAGGGGGTCAGCAACAAAACATATTTTAGCCACCAGCCAGAGATTTCCACCAGGTAAATGAAGCCATAATATCGCTCTCTTCAAAGCCAGACTCCACTGAGAAAAACAGTAATTTAACATTGCCGAACACAGGAGCCGTTGGTCTACCACTGCCTCCATCTGTTATTTTGATTGTGTTTTATTGTGCCTTTGGAGTTTTAAAGAGTTAGTTTGGATTCGCAAAGGTCACACAATAACACTAATGAACTGATCAAAGCAGCAGTAGACCAGCAGCTCTTGAGCTCAACAAGGTAACATTCCTATTTTTCTCGGTGGACTCTTTATATGGTGTACACTTAGACTGATTTTGATTTTTTTAGGTGGGACTTTTTTAAGGTGGTAAAAAAACATTTTGTTGCTGACCTCCATCCACAGCAGGAGATTGCTTAGCTTCTGTGCTGGACTCCATCCTGCTTCTCCAAACTGCCTGGGGGCGTGCCAACTGACATCTACCGTATGTAATACACTGACTATACTTAAGTGCCCAATACAACCTCACTTAAAAAACTGAACCATCCCTTTAATGGCTCATTATTGCACTTTATACAACATTGTATATGCACTAGTTTGCCCTGCTACAGTGACTTTACAGTAATGGAAAAACTGTAGAAAAGTACATTTCTCCACAGTGCTGTTTGTACCATTTGGGTAACAACTTTTTTTCTGGCTGTGGTATGAACGTGACACACCCTTTATGTATACTACCAGTCCCCACCCTGTTTGGGCCTGGTTCACTATGCCCAGGTTGAGCTGGGTTCTTTATGTTAATGTTAAGACAGCGTAAAACAACTCTACAAACAAACACATCATGGACACGTGTAGCTGACAGGCTGCTTAGCATTCCTACCACTAATTAGCTGGCTCGTAAATACGCTAACGTTAACGGTTAGCGTCTGGAATCAGCAAATCTCAAGCAGCATCAACAGAAGTTGGAGGTGCGTTTCTAATCACACTGACCTCGGTGAGAGCATTGCGGTATCTCAGGTGTCGCCGTTAAAGGTTCAGGGGTCCAAATACAGCCGCTGAGATCGGTAGAAAGGGAGGCTAATGACAGTACTCCGGTGCCCTGCGATGCCAGAGTGCTTCCGTGATTGTGTTCCGCTCCGCCCATTACGGGATGACGTAAGACGCTCCGTTATCAATTCATGGACTCGCTCGATTACCCTGATATTATTGGAAGAGGGTTTGGCTGGTTCCCCATAAACATTACCCTGCCCAATCACTACATGCAGAAATATAAAACAGACATGAACACAAACTGCTCTTTCTGTGATGAACATTCTGAAAATGTTTTACACCTTTTTTGGCATTGTTCTCACACCACGAAATTCTGGAGGACATTTGCAGATTTATCAAGGACCATATCCCTAAAGACTTGGTGTTTGGTCTCCTCAAGTATCCACGAAAAGAAGACAAAACTTTTTATAATAAATGTAGTAATGATTCTGGAAGGATTTTATCCATAACTAAATTTAGCAGTAATAAACCTCATAGTGGTGTTTTTTTCTGAATAATGTTGAACACTTAATGAAACTGCTTTTTGATTTGACCAACAAAAAGGCTAGTACACATGAAACTAGTAGAATGATGTGATTTTTTTTTTCAGAATTTTATCACCAACGCTTTGACTGTAGTACTAAGTGCTTTAAGACTAGAAAGACAAAAAACACCTGCTTTGCATGCGACATCACTGCGTCAAGTTGTCAGAAGGTGTTTAGCCCTTTCATGCAATAATTATTATGAATTATTATTTTCTTGAGTGTTTTATTCCTCTTTAGGCATGAAAAGGTAAATTATGAAGTTCATTTTTTTTCAACATGAATTTCTTTATTAGGGTCCTGGCAGCTAAGCTGCCAGGACACTATTGTATTCCTAGGAATTCTTTCTTTCTTTCTTCCGAGGAAGTCATACTTCCCAAGGGCGAAAACTCACCAAACTTTACAGAAATGTCCGGCCCCATGCCATATTTCCTTGATTCCAAGGACATGTCAATATTCCTCCTGGGGGGGGCACAATAAGCGTTTAAATTCAAAAATCTTTACAAATACCTACAAAATCAACAGCACATGCTACAGTTTCGTAGCCCCAATACTGCTGGAACTTTAGTCCACTTAAACTCATTACAAATTATGAAGTCCATCACTCAGGTTTTATAAGTTTTACAGTTTTTGAAAAAAACTATCTCCTCCCACAATTTTTGCTCAATTGTCACCAAACTTGCTAGAGAGCATCTTCAGACCGTCCTCCACAAAACTTGTTTCTCGGATTTTTGATTTATCACAAATTAAGCCTACAGTGCATCAAAATGTTTGACTGTAAACAGTGCTGTAAACAGTACTGTAAACATATACTATCAAATTCTTGCTAAATACATTTTCAATCTTCCTGAAAAAAATTGAGAATATTTTGGAGTCATGGTTGATGAAGTTTGGCAAATATCAGAATTTTATCTCAAAAACTGAATTTTTGAGAACATTTTGGATTCTGCTCACATGGGAACAACTGGAGTCAGTGT
>NC_065516.1:1567841-1568922 GCF_006386435.1 Epinephelus moara
GGAAAACCCGGACGAAATTGAGGAGCTAATCCTTTGTCTCATGTAAAATGTGTGGTAGACAACGATGAAAACAGTATTATAAAAATCGAATCCTGGAAGCCTGTTTCAGAGGCTTTACCTGAAGAAAACGATGACATATCTCTTATGTTCATGTGTCAGGAACCTTCACCATAGACAGTCCTGTGAAATGGAAAATGATTGTTTATGTTGTAAACATGGTTAAATAGACTCAGTGGAAAATAATAACCTTAGGAATGTGACTTGTTAAAAGAAGAAAGGGGTTTTTGCCTTTTGCAAGTAATGAAGGAAGTGTTTAACTGCATTTTGGATGTTTGTTGTTTGAATGTGACTTGCAATTTTTATGTTTAAGGGGGAGGGAGGAGGTGGGTTTTTTACTTTTGATGGAAAGTAACAAATTTAATTACTGTGCTTGACTGCATTTTGGATGTTTTAGTTTAAACTTGTGACTGTGTTACAGTACGTTAAGAGGGAGGAAGGTTTTTGACTTGGAAGTAACCAAGGAATACAGTCAGTCAGTAATTACTATCCTTTATTGAATTAAGGATGTTCTAAGTTGCTTAAACTAAGAATTATCCAATAAATGTGATACATTGCATTTCTACTTGTGTTAAGTGTCATTGTATTTGTGCTGCTCAGTGAGACCNTGTTCTACGTTGCTTAAACTAAGAATTATGATTTCCAATTGAGTACTGTGCTGTACTAATTATCCAGTAAATGTGATACATTGCATTTCTACTTGTGTTAAGTGTCATTGTATTTGTGCTGCTCAGTGAGACCAACAGGATGGTTTTATTTTGGTGAGAATTTAAGCTACATATTTCTAAATGATGGTACAAATTCATTTCTACACAACTTACTACTATTATTTGCAGTTTACTCATTTGAAGGTTCAAGCTTAAAATTAGGCTGTAATGGTGTAATTAAAATTTTAAATAGGCCTATAGCACGCTATCATTTTGTTTACCTTAATGTCTCCTCCACAATTTTGACTTTCAAAAGTCACTTTAGTTCATAATTAGGACCTCACCTTTTCTTTCTCCTCAGCTTGCTCTGTTTTTCT
>NC_065516.1:1569650-1593936 GCF_006386435.1 Epinephelus moara
AAAATTCATAACAAATCAACCATACTTGCTACAGCTTCAGAACTTAAACTGTAGCCTCAATATTGAAGAAACTTTTGTACATTTAAACCTATTAAAAATTATGAAGTACATCACTCAGGTTTTTTTTTCAAAAACTGTAAAACTTCTTAAACCTATTTCCTCTCTCCTCCTTTTGATTTATCAAAAATTGAGCCTCAAACTGAATTTTTCACAGCATTTTAAATTTTTCTTTCATGTGAACAATTGGAGTCAATGCAATAATGACATAGCTAAACATCAGTTATTCACTTGTGGAGCAAATCAATCACTTTTTAAAAACAAATTACCAACATCTCCATGCTGCAATATATGTATTTTCAGATTTTTGTCTTGATAACCTGAGTTTTTTACAGTGGTTTCAAATCTGCCTGCACAACAGTGAATGGCTTTCTCAATTTGTGAAGCCACTGTTGTATTGCCACTTACCAATTAGCTCAGAGCGATAGATGACAGTCTTTGGTTCCAGAAGTTGTGGGTTCAAGCCTCAAGTGGTCCAAAATGAACATTGTTGTCAACTGTCTTGTCTTCCTATTCTCCTGTTTGTTGCTCAGAATTGCCTAAATTTGCCAAAAATAGCCCGGACCCGACCCATCGCTGCGCAGCAGCGATAATTTTATTTTTTTATTTTTTACATGTCCACTCAGTTGGACAGCATCTGAATAAATACAGATCAGTTTAAAAAAGACATATCATGTGAAACTATAAAAAAATATATTTTTGATGCTGTTAAAGTAGTGTGTTCACATTTTTTAACATGTTCATATAGCTACTGTTCAGTGCCATGCAAAAGCATTGAACTCTGCTCCTGACTCCTAAGCACCCCCCCCCTCTCTTACTAGTCCTCCCTCCTGTGCCCTCCCTCTTTCAGCTCCATCCTTTTCACTCCTCAACCCTCACCCACCTCCTCCTGTTGACCTATATAATTTTTTTCGATGAACATTTTCTGCAGAAATATCAAAAATATTGTCAAAATACTGTTTGTTACAAAAACTGTAAATTACATTCTAATAAGATAAATCAATTGATTTACAGCTCAGAAAATCACTGCAAATGAGGCCAGCGATGCGTGATGTCCAGTTCAGTGGACAGATGATTAATTGTAGTTTCCTCACAACATAAAATTAATACTTGGAAAATTTAGCAACAGTATTAGGCCTACTCCTTAGATGTTACTTGATATTGCCAGATTTTTTTTTTTACCTACCAGCCGTACCAGGGTGTCCTATTACAGAAGGATGGGCATGATATTCTTGAGCTGCACAACATCTCATGCACTCTGTCAGCCATCTTGGTTTTGAGAGACTTGTGTTGCACTGACAACACCTGTCCAATGGGTGGCAGTGTATAGCAAGACACACAATGGTCCACTCTAGTGACTTAAATGCAACTATAGCATCAAAACCCATGCATATACACGAAAATGGCTTTTAAATAGCTGTCCACTGTAGTGACCACTATGCATGAAAGGGATAAGGAACTATATATTCCTAGTGGTGCAGTGAGTAAGTCATTTGCTTGAGGACGCAGAGGTTATAGTTTCAAATCTCCACACTGGCAAGTACAACACTTCATAAACATTTTTATGTAACCAGCAGGGTGATGTGTGGTGTTTTTCAGGATTGTATCCCCAACAGGTCAATTGTTATTGTAAGTTTTTCTTTTACTTCCCTCTCTCTGCATTCTTTTCCTGAGGTTGGGTTTGGCTTCCCAGCCTTGGAGCTGGCAGGGTTGGACAGGTTGTCAAGAAGCTATCTGCACCTGTTTCTGCCCATCTGCTGTGAACCTCTTGTGATTTAAGATTTTTTCATTGGCTGTTTGCTTTTTATTAGAACGGATTTTTGGGTGTGAGGGGTCTAACCACTAAGATTAAGGTTAAGGTTGATCTTTCTTGTCTCAAGAGAAATTCATCTTGGGCATACGAAAAAAGTACCGGCGTCTCACATCAACACGCAGGTTACAGTCACACTTGGCTCTTTACATAAACATCAGACACAGAATACACTTAGTGCATAAAATCCCAGCAGAAGTCACTGTGCAGAGTAGCACAATGCTCTGCCCTCCCTCCATCCATCCCCGCACACATGCNCAGTATAAAATGGATGATAACAACTACAAAGATTCACAGTACACTGTGGAGATTATTGCATTATTGTTTACTCTGTATACTTTGCACCTTATCACCTTATGTACCTTTGGTTAGATGCAAACCTGCACTGCCTTATCTCAGCATCATGCGGTTAAAATAAATCTAGATGAAATCCCTAATTGATTAATGTCTTTATTAGATAGGACAGTCTGGGCGTGAATGGGGGACAGGGAGGGGATGACATGCAGCAAAGCAGCAAGGAGAGAGCGCTACTAGAGTAGGCCTACCACTTTAAATATATGATCTGAATACTCTTTCCAACATATCACAGGGTTGTAACGGTGATAGCTTATCCTCGTGTCACCTTACTGTCTGTGAGAGGTGGAAAATTCCACTTGTGTAATACGAGCAATAACAAAATGTTAGTAACTCAAGTCTGGTAAAAATCCTAAACTTTGACTTTAAATTTCAGTTTTGGAAACTAGTTGAGTACATTTACTGAAGTACTGTACCTAAATACACTTCAGAGGTACTTGAATATTTCCATTTTATGTTGCTTTGTACCTCTAATATAAATCAGCTAATAAGATGTTATCATAGGTTATGCTTCCCAGCAGTATATAGAGTATTTAAATTAGCTCCACCTTTTGTCAGCTGCAACATTAAATAAAATGATATAATATACATTATTCTGAAATGAGCTATTAAGCATTATGAGCACCTGTACTTTTTGTAGGCTACTTTAAATATATTTTGAAGCTAATACTTCTGTGCTTATATTTGAGGAAGATTCTGAATGCAGGTCTTTTACTTGTAGGTATTTCTACACTGTGTTACTGCTACTTTACATACTTTTACCACTGCTTGACGTATAAAATACTTTGCCAAGTTCCTGCCTTCTCTGGCAATAACAAACGCACAGGATGAAAACAGACGCGTCACGTGAGCTGCGGGAACTGACCAACCGTATTTCAGCGCGAGCCGGGTATAAATACCGCGATGTAAACAAAGAAGTCAGCAGTTGAACGGCAGCGACCCAGCCGAGGGTGACACCACTGGATGTACTTGTCTAGACTCAAGCGTCCGGACCAGAGGCTGACTGTGGGGGAAAGGCCACTCTGAAGCGAATGAAGAAACAATTAATCTTCCACTTCACATACAGAGGACTTCTAACGAGAGGAAAAAAGAGTAAAAGAAGAAAATGGAGTATAAATTACGAAAAGCAGAACCCAGGGACGTGTCTGATATATTGCGACTGGTGAAGGTAGGCCTATGAGCAGAACACTCCGTTAAGATTATATTATCTGGTGTGAATAAAACATATCGGTCGTCCCAGTTTATAACCATGTTGCCAGCTTGCTGTTTGTTGGGTAATTAAACAGGCAGCCTTGACCTTCCATTGAACTCAACTGTAACAGTTGTTCCGACGACATTTTAAGTCAGACGACGCCTTAATAACGATGAATTACACCGTCAAATGGTGACAAAGTCGTTGGTGGAAAATTCCCGGTGGATATCCGAGTGTAAGATTAGTGACGGTGGCCTTTGTTTACAGGCAGACGGCTCATATCCGGTAAGGCTGTCGGTTTTCCAAATATGGTCAGTCTTACCTTCAGCTTATCTGCTTATGAAGGTTGACGGTGATTAAATGTTACTGCAGTTGTATAACTGCTGACCTGACATAAATAACACAACCATGGTCAACCAGTGAGTATTTTCACAACTTTTAGAGTAAAATAGTCTATAAAATATCAGTAAAAATACCCACCACACTCTAGAGGACCTCCTTAAATCTTTTGTCTGACCAACGGTCTAAAACCAAATATACTTAATTAAAATCGTTTATAAACACATATATTTATATATCCCAAGTCTTACCTTTGCCTAATGTTATTATCAAAGTTGATGCTGATTAAATGTTATTGCAGTTGTATAACTACTGACCCGACTTGAATAACACAATTAGAAGCAACTCCTGAGTATGTTCTGAATCATTTCAAGTAAAATAGTCTATACAATATCAGAAAAAAACACGGACTTCTAAAAGTCGGTTAGTTTTTGTCTGGCAAACAGTCCAAAACCAAATATACTCAATGTGTAATCTAAATAAGAGTAAAGTAGGAAAAGCTCACATTTGAGTGGCTGGTAACATTGAATATTTGGCATTTTTCTAACTTAGAGACATGAAATGTTCCAAGCAGCACATGTTTTGGCCAGAGTTCTTTAAACACAACTCATTCAAGGGTTCCTTTTAAAAAATGGTTGTTTCTGTTAGGTTAAATAATGAATATTTATCGTTATCAAATTCAAGTTTGTATTAGTTTTTGCTTCAGAAATTAACAGTTGGATGCAACAACCAGTCTTTTCAGTAAAACCTTAACATGATTTTTACATCTCTCTTGTGCCATACTAATCAGTTACCAAATTGTTTAAAAATTGTAAACTGGGGTAGGGTGATAAATTAGTCAGGTAGATATATTGACCAATATTAGCTTATCACACATATAGGTGTCAGAATATATGCCAGCTCATAAGTAGCTTAATGCAGATGTAATAACAAATTTAGTGGCTTTATCAATGTTTTTAGAAAACTATAACTCCTGTGAAGCATCTATGACTGACAGGATATACTGTAATTGGAGGCACTGCTTATGCAAAAAGGAAGTTGAAATAACAGTGTTGTCATTGTGTGGGTTAATTTTTCATGCTCTAAATGTTCCACCTAGCAAATATTTTGGTCACAGTTTGATAACGAGTATTTGCCAAACTCATTGTGATTAGAGGTTTTACACATTTATTTTTGCTTCAAAGATTCAGTATCAGTTGGTTCTAACAACCAATCTGTTCAGCATTTAACATAACACGATGTTCCGTCTTTCTTGTCCCAGGAGCTTGCAAAGTATGAAGACATGGAGCACCAGGTGACACTGACTGAAAAAGGTGAGTTTTTAAGTTACCTGCATCCATGTATAAACACAAATTATTAGTATTCCTCTTTTCATGCTCAAATGTTTTATTTCATTTATAGAACTCCTTGAGGATGGGTTTGGTGACACCCCGTTTTACCATTGCATCATTGCTGAAACCCAAGGAGAGAATAGCAGTGGCGGTAAGAACCACCACACCGTGTCTTGAAAATTCTTAACTAACACAACTCCCAGGTGTCACTTCAAGTTACCTAATTGAGACACTGTTGAAGATGAAGTGACACAAACAGGCTCATTGTGTTCCAACAGGTTGGTTAGCTCATAAAGTGACTGACATGTTGTTCATGAATTATAACTCTTGGCAGACACCTTGTGTTGCAGATATGTTTGTTATTTCACTTTGATCACATCTTCAATGTGATCAAAGTGAAACCTGTGCTTCTTTAATGATCTAGTCAGTCTCCCAGAATAACACTTCTAAATTTGAGCCTATGATGGCGTTGCTTCCTCCATCTGCACAGACGAACAATATTAAAGGCTATACAGCAGCTTGTGTTTCCTGTTTTTGTAAAATAACTATAGGTATCGTCATACCTGAAACCTGTTGTGGCATGTTTGTGAAAGAGTGAGATGTCCAGCTGCAGCTGCTCAGCAGCAGGTGCTCACTCTCTTCTCTCTTTGTAAACAAGCTCAGACTCAGATCTAATGTATGCATCATTTGTAATTTAGTAACATGACATATGGCTTCAAACTGCATCAGAAAATCGAATTTAACTCGGATATTTTGTTAAAAGTCAGACGATTACTTGTTTACTTAACAACTCAGCTCACAGGTGGTTAACAGCCAAGTGTCACTGAAAAATGCTGCAGTGAAATTTGTGTCCAGACCTGTAGTGCTTAATGTTTTTGTGTATCTGTTATTTGCACCCCAAACAAACATCTGAAATATGCAGCACACATTCCCAGAAATTACAGCAAACATTGACCTAGAATCTACACAGGGCTTCACATGCCACAGCTGCACAAGACAAAGGCTCAAGACGAGGGAGATGGATAAAATAAAATACTTAGAACAAGGAATTCAAAAGCTCTTAACATTAGATATTGTGATGTATACATGTATTGTGCCATATATTTGTGCAGATATGTGTAGAAATCCCATAGTGCAACTCTGAAACCCTTAAAGGCAGTACAGAGACTTGTTGACTAAGGTAAACACAGGTAGCTACAGTATATGTACTATACATAATGTAAATGTAGGTATATATAATTAAAAAAAACAAACCCAATATATAAAAGTATATGCAGCCGGATACTCAACCATTTCATCACTGTGTCTCTGCAGATCCGAAGGTGGTGGGTTTTGTCATGTACTACTTTACTTATGACCCCTGGGTTGGCAAACAGCTCTACCTGGAGGAGTTCTACGTGATGCAGGAGTACAGGGGTAAAAAAACACAACAACAACTCATCTAATTCAGTCCACATTTAATTAGCTTACTAGCTGCTTCTTAACTAATGAGCTTTCACTCTTTTCCTTTTTGCTTTCTTTTCAGGACTGGGCATCGGTTCGGAGCTCCTGCGCCATCTCAGTGATGTGAGTATATTAATTGAATGGAATTCTTCTTTCTTTTTAACACTAGTTTTTGGCTGTTTGCCTTTATTTGATAGGAAAGTTTAAGTGTGATATGGGAGGAAAGAGGGGACGACAGCAGCAAAGGGCCACGGGCTAGAATCAAACCCTGGCCGCTGCAGCGTCCTGCTCTAATGGATGAGCTTCTGGGCACCCCTGAATGAAATTTCTAAAAGTCAGAACACAATAAATGATATTAACAGGAGCATTATTAATCTGATTCCAGTTTATCAAATCGGAAACAGGTGTGACATTGTGACCTGTGACAGGTGTTCCCCTTGGTTACAGTGACAATTAATCAGCCCCTCTGGGAAAGGCAGGATTTCATGATAGCTTTTCTCACAAAATTGCGATGCATGTTGCTATGTTTTCAGGCAAGTTTTTGCAGTGGTATTGGGGGAGCATATGAAATTGGAGAGGGTGTTACAATTTTTTTGTATAATTTATTAAAAATGAAAGGCTTCTTGTTCTGTGATTGTGATACATACTACACCAATGCTACTACTAACCTGCACATTAAATCTAACTGACCTTGATTCAATAGATGTGCAATAAATGTGGATGCAACAGTCTCTGTCGTGGTGATTTCTGGTGGTGATTAAGTTTGGTGACGTTATATGGGACACGAAGGACAACTTGGCACATTTAAAACACAGAAAATACGAGAAAACAATGTGGAAATGAAGCTGTATTAAAATTTCCCATGGTTAAAAGCACAAATTCAGATAAGAAAAATAAGAAAAGAGGATGAAGAGTATGGACTCACTTTGTATCCTTCTTTAGAAAGATTTAAAGTTGTAAGCACTTTGGAAGTTTAAAAAAAAAACTGTTTTGAAGCAAAACACATTTTTCGACAGTTCAGTGGAGAAATAACTGTAAATATATATTTTTCTATTTTAATTTGCTGTGTAGGTTCATCAACCCATCAAAGTGACTTAATACGTAGATAATTGATTTGATCAAGCTGTTAGTTGTCTGTCAATTATGTTCTGCATCCCTACAGCAATGAAAGAGGTTGCTCATTAATGCCATGAGTGGAGTTTGAACACTGTGGGAATTTACAAGGCAGTTAGAAACACTTTTGAGTTGCGTTATGGGAAATGTTTGATGTAGCGTTTTTGGAGCTTGAGCCATACAGAGATGACTTGACCTCTGCTGCTCCGTTTCTTTGTCCACACCTTTTAAAACAGATGTGCAAAACTGACTTAAACTCTCGTCTCTCTTTCAGCTGGCGATGAAGACGCGCTGCACCGGCATGATGTTCGTTGTTGCAGAGAACAATGAGCCGTCTATCGAGTTCTACAAGCGGCGCGGGGCTGAGGACCTCTCTCAGGAGGAAGGTTGGAGGCTCTTCAGGTTCAACAAGAACAGCCTTGTGAAGATGGGCACTCCACCTGAGGAATGATGAAATCTCAGCACACACCAGAGGAGGGCGAGGAGGAGGAGACATGAGAGTCTGACCAGAGATGGGGAGTTGGGCTGCTTTTTTTGACGAGTCATGTTATTGAAGCTCTGATAGTGTTGTTGCTGCTGTAACTTTCAGTCCTTTGTGAGAGTACAGAGTGGTGGCATCACAGCAGCCTGCTCAGAAATCAGTCAGTCTCTCTGCGTTTCCTCTCCAGTCAGGCGAGGGTTGATTCATAGAAATTCAGCTTTTTAAAAAGGGGAATTGTGTATCACAGTAATATTATTATGTTTCTGTATAGTTCACAGTCTTAGTAAGCCTTTTGTCTGTTGCTAATATAGTACTCTGAATCTTTAATGATTATTTTAACCTTTCATTCTTTGTATTGGGGAATTTGATTGGCAGGAAGAATTAATATGATTTAAGTTTGCAATAAAACAATGAATCACACATGTCGTAGTGGTCTCATCCTTTGGCACATTTGGTAGAAGAGGTTATAGATGTAAACTTCAGAATCTCAAATTCTGTACACAGTTTGATTGTTCAAAATGAACAACTGTGAAATTGACTGCAAAGGATAAGCAGGTATATACATGTACACAGTAGTATATGGAAGATAAGCCACGTTGCATGTTGACAAATTAATCTCACCCAATGGTAAATTTAGTAGCTGCTCTGGAGCCTTTGATCCCACCACGTGTTCTTCCACAGCAGATTGAGTCTGACTGGTTTTCATGGAATTACAGATGCTTAGATTTTAGTTTTTTCCCCAGAGTACTTAACGTTTACTGATGTATGAAAAACTTGCCACAGTATGAACAGTGGTTATATAACCTTAAAAACCAGTCACAACTGACTCCTGAGCAAGAGTGACAGTTCTCTATTAACAAATCAACGGACTGCAGTGTTTACAGCTCCAGTATCAGATCAGTGTGCTAGGTAACTCAGCAGAAGAGTGATGAAAATTAGGGATGTTTCTATTGGTGCCATCCAAGCAAAAACAATGGTTCTAATGTGTAACAAACTGAACTGAAGTGGACTGCCTAGTGGAAACAAGGCTTTTTAAACTCATCATCAATAACGTAAAAATAGCTTATGTTTACTGTACATGCATACTATAGTAATACAAGGACTACTTACTTACTACTAGTTTTAATGCTCTAAAAGTATTAATGAGGTTTAGTGTAACAACTCAGAGCTGAGTCTCACATGTCCTACACTGGCCACTCTACAACCCCTTTAAGATTTTTTGTGCCCTTTCGTCTGGCACTCTCAAACTGAAAAAGGCACAGTCTTCACTCTTTTTTTCAACCATTCAGCACTTATGTTTCCCGGCATCTGCCACGATTACAGCAACACACATCTCCATAAAGGGTTTTCCACAGGTTGTGACGTGTTGGTGCGTGAGTTTGCGTCATTTTGAACTGGCTCAGAGGTTTTGTTTCCTCAAATTCACTGATTTTCGTCTTTTCTGGGCCATTCTGAGGAGAGTTGTTTGGTTTAGATGCAGCATGTTGAAATGTTTGAAGGAGAGGAAAAATTAGTTTTGCCAGCTGATGATTTACTGTTTAGTCTCATATTTCAATTCTCGAACAACAATAGCAAATATTTTCTTTTGACTGAAGAAATTATAGTATTTGAATGTGAGGAAGAAATAACAATGGACTCTGTTCACAGCTTGGAAATCACTTGTTTTCACTTGATAATTTCCTCTCATTTCTAAACGTCCTATTTAAAGTGATTTCTCTCCTGTTTCTTTTCTTTTTTAACATTTTTTCCAGATGTGTCTGTCACTGGCAGCCAGCTGTTTTCTGTTTCCTGATGAGGAAAGACGACAGAAGACCATGCAGCTGTGTGCACTGTATGCACTACTGTATGGCGTATAACCCAGATCAGTACATGAGACACTGCAGATAAACATAAACCAGTAGTCCAATATTTGCATATGAAATGAGAAAGTGTGTAGTCTTACACAGTGCAATGGGTGCACTGTGTAAGACTACAAAACTAGAATTACTGCCCTGCAGTTGTTTGCCTCCGTGCACCAGTCAAGTTTCTCTTGCTGTTGCTGTTTACATTCATGTCTGTGAAAACATGGATGCTTCAAACACATCTTCTCCCCGGCAGCACAGAAGATCTACACAATCAGCACAGTTTCAAGATTAGAGTCACTAAATCAGTGTCTGACCAAATGCCTCTCCTTCTGTTCCTGAGATATGACGTTAAATAATGACCAGAAAAGTGTTTTATGTAGAATATTAAGACATCACAGTGAAGCTGACCTTTGACCTTTGGGATATAAAATGTCATAATTTTATCCTATTAGACATCTGTGTGAAGTTTAGTCAATTAGCATAAGAATTCTTGAGTAATGCCCAAAAACATGTTTTGTGAGGTTGCACTGACCTTGACCCTTGATCTTCGACCACCATATTCCAGTCAGTTTATTCTTCAGCCCAAGTGAACGTTTGTGCCAAATTTGAAGAAATTCCCTCAAGGTCTTCTTGAGATATTCACAAGACTGAGACAAACAAGGTCACAGTGACCTCGACCTTTGACCACCAAAATCTTATCAGATCATCGTCCAATGGGACATTGGTAACAAATCTGAAGCAATTCTTTCTGAGCATCCTTGAGATATTGTGTTCACCAGAGTGGGACGAACGGATGGACAACCCTACAACACCATGCCTCCGGCTATGGCTGGCATGGAGGCTTGGTTGTAGCAGAGAGTAGGTGATCAGGTGGCAGTTTGATGTAAGGCTGCAGGTTCTAGCTTTTCTATTCTTCAATATTAATAATGACAATAATAATAATAATAATAATAATAATACATTATACTTATATAACGCATTTCAGGGCATTCAAAGATGCCTTACAAATTCAGGGACACACACAAATTTCTTTTAGTTATCTTTGTTGCATTTCTCTGGGTTCATTTTCGTCATTCCAGCCAAAATTCAATAAAAATATTTCAAAATTAGGTAAAAGCAGAAATACATTAGTGTAAAATACTGAATTATGGGAAAAAATCCTGAATTCAAAGTGTTATCTAAGCAATAGTACAGAAATATTTTTTGTAGCAAAATATACTTAAAGCATAAAAAAGAACTTACTATGCAGAATAGTTACTTTCAAAGTGTTGATGTAAGAGCATTTTAATGTTGAAGTTTGTCAAAGTGTAGGCAACTTTAGTTCCTTTGTGTTCTGCTGGGTTGATTTGTAGTATAGTGCTGCATTATATTATGTAAAGATATCATGTGTTTTTTATGTAAAAGTAACCATAAATGTCAGATAAATGTAGCGCAGTAGAGTAGAGGTATAAAGTAGAATAAAGCAGAAATTCTCAAGTAAAGTACAAGTTGTCAGAATTGTACTTAGGTACTGTGTTTGAGTAAATGTACTTGGTCAATCTCCACCACTGCAAGCACCAAACATCGTCTGTCTTTTTTCTGAGGCAGCTACAGCAGTCTTTCCTGTCTCATATAAATGCACCATCTACTTTCACATCCACTCACAGAAGCTGTAAATGAAACTGAACTAAAATTAAAAACAGAATTGAAATGTAGATCATTTGTAGCTCTGAAGCTGGACAAACTGAGTAACCTCTGTAACAATTTCCCCCTGATGGAGACTCAAGATACCCAGTGATTCAGTGTATATTAACAGTAACACTTCAAGATGTTGTTACCAGAAGCTCTGACAGTCACAGGGTCTGTCCCTGAGCAGAAACACTGCATTGTGTTTTTACTGAATGTGCTTTTCAGAGAAAACCTCAAGATACTTTTGCTACTTTGGCAGCTGTTCACTTCACAGGCAGTATTTGGCAAGTACAACCGAATAAGTATTAAGAAGATTTGGGGAACTTTGAAACAAGGAGGCTCACTTAACACAGTCTTCTGTTCCTCTTTGTTGACTATATAAAGCATGTTGTCAAGGTCAGTTAGTCGTCCCATACTGTGTAAAAACT
The DNA here is from genome assembly GCF_006386435.1 of Epinephelus moara. Classification (NCBI taxonomy): domain Eukaryota; kingdom Metazoa; phylum Chordata; class Actinopteri; order Perciformes; family Serranidae; genus Epinephelus; species Epinephelus moara. Next base: position 1,581,711 of record NC_065516.1, read on the forward strand.
TGTTTATAGCCGACAAATGCTTTTAATCAGCGTTCAGGTGTTGTAAGAGTTCAAATCAACTCTTTTAAACCCCATAAACTTAGGTCGCTCCTGAATATTTCCAACAGCAGAGGAGAGTTGCGCAATATCCTCCATTCTGTCTACAGAAACATGACATCAGTGGTCCAATGATAAATGAAAACCAGACGGAGAAAAGGAAAAGACAGGAAATGAGATTAAGCCAGGAACAGTCAGTGCAAAGACACTGAAAACTCTTTTAGTGCCTTCATGTGTCTGTTTTTCACTTTAGTGTACTTTCTGTGGGGTTTTATGAGGAAGTGCAGCAACCACAGCCACAGGAAATGACCTCTGCACACATGATCAGTCTATAGAACAAAGAGCTCACAGCTCAGAGCCTCCTGACACCTGTTTCACTGAGTCAGATCAGTTTGTGGTCCAGCTTTCTTTTGGTCTAACTCAGGTTAACTGGTATCACACAGCTGATGATGATGGTTAAAGTTAACTTCAGAGCATCAGATCACAACCTGCCAGCAGCCTGACCATGGACCAATCAGATCACTGGAAAAACTGAGTTATCATTCCTGCAAGAGTCCAAACATAAAGTACTGAGTTTACAGTTAAGTGATAAAGAGTAATAGAGACATTATCACTCATCTACAGAATCATCTTTGCCCACCCTGGATTTAAAGGCAGAGTTCACCCCAAATTAAAAAATACATATTTTTCCTCTGATCAATCTCGATTGTTTTGGTGTGAGCCGCCAGATGTTGGAAATATTGGCTGTAGAGGTGTCTGCCTTCTCTCCAGTATAATGGAACAAGATGGCACTCAGCTTGTCGTGCAATAAGTGTCGAAAAATACATTTGAAAAACTCAACAACAATGTCTTTTTCCAGAAATCATGACCTGATTACTCAAGATAATCCACAGACCTTGTTGTGAGCAGTTTTCTGTGGAAGCTATTTTCTTACTAATGAACTACACCCACCAACTTTATCACTGCACAGAGGAAAGTGTGCATTAGAGCTCTGCCTGAGCCTAACCCAACCAGCTGATTTAGGCCAGGCTGGGCTTCAATTTCTCATTACTACCCGGGGATGAATCAGTCTGTGTTCTTGCCAATCAGTTTTTAAAATTGTTTTTATCTATTCATTGAGTTTTATAAAACTGGCAGTTCTCATGGGTAAATAAAAGTTTTACTGGACTGAATCAAGAGGGAATGAGAAAGAAAGGAGGGACTGCAACTGAGAGAAAGTTAAAGTGACGGACCAATAGTGCAAAATAGTGGAGAACCAGAGTAAAGAGAGCGCATGCAAAGGAAGGATGGAAAAGGAGAGAAAGAGAGAGAGAGAGGGGCAGCAGTCTGACTTGGTAGGCAGTATTTTCTTCTGCGCCCCCGAAGCAGTGGGAGAAATGTGCGAAACATGCAGCGGAGAGTGGTAATCATCATCTGCGTGCTGCATTATCATGGACCACCTCGCACGCCACCAAGAAGCGCAGCCCACTCTGCCAAACCTGTCGTGCACGAGCAGTCAGACTACTGAAACAGGGAAGAGAAGGAGAACATGTGCGAGAAACATGTCAGCCCATAACTTGTTACAAAAGTTTTAATATTAAAAAATATACAGTACATTAAATAAATGTGTGTATTTTTTTTTGCAATAGAAATATTTGGACTAAGGCCCAAAACTGCTGCCGCGGGTCGGGCTCCCAGCAGATCTCTACCGTGAATCTACTGCTAGCTCACCTAGCACAACTGAACTAGCTATCGTTAGAGCTCAGCTGAGGAGGACGCCATTAATGTTTCCATCTCACATTGTCACGAACACGAGCCTCTCATCTATGAATAGACACACGCTTCCTTCTGCGCAGTGATACGGTTGGCAGATGTGGTTCAGTAGACAGACAATAGTTCCTACATGAAACTGCTCACAACAAGGTCTGTGGATTATCTTGAGTAATTGGGTCATGATTTCTGGAAAGAGACATTGATGCTGAGTTTTTCAAATGTATTTTTTTGGCGCTTTGAGCACCACGAGCCGAGTGCCATCTAGCTCCATTATACTGGAGAGAAGGCAGACATCTCTATGACTGATACATCCAACACTCTGCAACTCACAGCAAAACAATCTAGACTGATAAATATTCATTCTTAAAGTGTGTTTGGTTACAGACGAATGAAGAGAAGGTCGTCTCAGTAAGATGCCAGATTTAATTACATTGCGTTCAGATAAAATCGTATACAGAATATACAGTGCAGTATTATTAGACATGGACAACAAACACATTCGGTTCATTATTAAGTAAATCCAGCCTGAGTACACACAGTATTTGGCCCTTTACTGTAGCATCGTAGTATTATTAGCATCAAACTGCAACGTGAATATATCTGGAAAATAAATATGTCAACATATTTGAAACAAACAATGAGTGAGTGAGTGAGAGTGAGTTTGTATGAACACCGTGAATGATCTTCCTGGAGATACTATACTGTTGAAAGCTGCATTTGATCACAGTGGCACCAAAGAAAAGATGAAACACTTGGTTTTCATAAGATAGCAACATTAGATCTTTTTGAGCTGCTCTATACTGACTTGATCCTAAACAAGACAGAAGATATGGGATCTTCACAGACATCATCAGAGATCTTCCTGACATTATAAAATGTGGATAACAAAATGACACTTTATAATTCAGAGAAAACACACGAAGGAATACATCTTGATTTTGGGAAATATGCAAAAAAAAAAAAAAGCTTTCTTCCCAAGAGTTAGATGAGAAGAGCGATGTACTCTCAAGTCTTTGAAGTAAATATGAAACAGCAGCTGGTAACAAAATCCACCAACCAGCACCTCTGAAGCTCACCAATTAACACATTTTCAACCAGGAGACTTATCGTCACCATGAGGTTGCCCGCCAACCAGCTGAAACTACAGGAAGTTACTGGTCCCAGCCCCAAATTAGTCCGACACATAACCCTTATTTTGAACAGATTAAACAAACGGGATATAACGTGCTAATCAGTGAACTTTTGACATGCATGCAGATGGATTTTATTACCTTTGGACAGAGCCAGGCTAGCTGTTTCCCCATTTCCAGTCTTTATGCTAAGCTAAGCTAACTAGCTGCTGGCTTAAGATTTATATCTACTATACAGACATGAGAGTGGTATTGATCTTCTCCTCTAATCCCTCAACAAGAACTTAACTGACGGTGTGTTACTATTCAGTATGACAAAAAAAGATTCAATACATAGTGCGTCAAATGCAGTATACCAAAATACCAAGATGTCCTACTGCATCACAGTATTGCATCACACAGTTTGAGATATTCTACTTGCAAACAGATGAAGAGACAAATACAAACAAACTAAAAACATAATTATCCTCAGTAGTAAAGGTAGGAGATCTTTCTATTATCTTCAAAACCACTGGTTATGCTCCCTGTAGTGCTGCAACTTACAATTATTTTCATTATCAGTAATTTGCTGATTTCTTTTTGTTATTCATTGATGAATCATTTGGTCCACAAAACGAATATGAAAAATGTTGATGCTGACTTCTTCCAATTGCTTTCAAACAGTCCAGAACCCAAAGATATTCAGTTTGATATAAAGAAAGAGGCAAGAGGCAGGAAGTGTCAAACATTTGGCATTTTTTTCTCGAAAAAAGACTGATTGATCATTGATCATTAATTGATCATCAACATAGTTGCAGATATATTTTCTGTCAATCAAATAAATGATGATTCTACTAATCACTGAGTTGTAACAATTTCCCATTTCTCTGTGCCAGTCTGTGAGGCTGTGTTGTGCAGCTTTCAAAAATAAAAGAATGAGGAAGTGTTGGTGGCAGATATCATTTAGTGCCTCCCATGAGAGAGCAAACACTGCAGAAACTAGGTTCTGTGATGTGTTTTGTTGAGCAAAGCAGAAATTAGAGGAGCTGATGTCATGGTGGGAGGAACTAGGAATGATTAGAGCAGAGGAGGACTGTTTCAAGAAGCAGAATTCACAGAGTTATCTGGAAAACCAGAATATGGACGGATGTGACCTGCTTCCTGGAAGAGATGGTGTGTTTCAGAATGGCTCTAGAGGAGGCCAAAAAGGTTTCAGAAACACACTTACACCCCTGGGATATATAACTTAAATAATTAAGTCCTGATTTGTGGCTGTGGGAGTTGGGTTGTGTGTGAATGATGCATCTAGTCGTACACGTGTGAGTGTGTGTTACTGAAAGGTTAAACTCTCCCAAGTGTGTGTCTTCTTCCAGCTGTCTCAGCTGGTCGTGTCATCACTATCTGTTCGCTCTTTCTTCTCCAAGGAAAAAAAGAAAAGACAAAAAAGTCAGAATAGCCAGTATGATTAACCGTTAACATCAATATACACAATACTGATAAAACTCAGTACTGATAAAAAACACTAAGACTCACCTTCTTTTTGCCAAATGGAGGCTCTTTCCAAAGAGTCTCCAGGGTGGTGCGGCCCTGCTGAGCCCAGGTGTACGCTGAATCACGACTCACCTGGTGAAAGCATGAAAAATAAGCATTAGTGAAGCGCACACATCGATGCCCAATTAGTCAGTCAATCACATGCGATTAAGACTGATAGTAAGATCATAACTTTAGTGTCTAACAAGTGTTTAACCAACATTAATTTAAAGACATTTACAAAAGAGGAAGTGTGCAGGAGGGAACAATATTAATATTGTCTTTGTTGAGATTTACTCTAAAACTTTGGAAGTACTTACTGGTCAGTGCTACATGCAGCTTTTCAACTTTGGGAAATCATTAAATGTTCGCATAATACTAACAAGTCAAAGGTTCACTAAGCAGACTATAAGCCACGACTGAAGTCTTCTTTGCTTTTAACGTTGTGAGCCACACTGTGTTAGCTTTAGAGTATAGGCGCTGGATCACTTTACACCAAAACTAGAATTACCACCTTGCGGTTGTATGCCTGCACAAACCAGTCAAATTGCAGTTACAGTTTAATCTATGTCTGTCTAGACTCATATGTAGCCATGACTGTTAACACTGCTTCAAATGTGGATGACACAGAAAAGTGTTTTATGCAGAGCATTACAATGTCACAGTCAAGGTGAATTTTGACCTTTAGGATATAAAATGTCATCATTTTATCCTGTTAGACATTTGTGTAAAGTTTTGTCAATTAGCATAGGAATTCTTGAGTTATGCCCAAAAACATGTTTTGTGAGGTCACATTGACCTTGACCATTGATCTTCAACCACCAAATTCCAATTAGTTTATTCTTCAGTCCAAGTGAATGTTTGTGCCAAATTTGAAGAAATTCCCTCAAGGTCTGTTTGAGATATCATGTTCACGAGAATGAGACAGACATAAGGTTACAGTGACCTTGACCTTTGATCACCAAATTCCCATCAGTTCATTGTTGAGTCCAAGTGAACGTTTGAACCAAATTTGAAGAAATTCCCAAAAGAATTCTTGAGATATCAGATTCACGAGAAAGGGACAAAGGAGGTCACCAATTAAGTGACCTTGACCTTTGAACAAAAGACCACCAAAAACTTATCAGTTCATTGTTGAGTCCAAGTGGACATTTGTGCCAAGTCTGAAGACATTTCCTATAGCTGCTCTTGAGATATTGCATTCATGCAAATGAGACGAACGTACAACCTGAAAACATAATGCAGACTACTGGGTTATGGGCTTGCAGCTCTTCCCATATTTATTTATTTTTTTTTTAGATATTTCAGCATCAAAATCATGTTTATTGCCAAGTAGGTTTTCACTTACAAGTAATCTGCCTTGGTGTTTAGTGTATACAATTAACATTTGTTGTTGTTATTACAGTATTATTATTATTGATATGAGTATTGAGTGAACAAGGGGTAGGACCAGATAAGTGTATACTTCTTCCTACTCCTTTTGAACATGTAAATGAGATGTGAACATATTGTTTTCTTCTCTTTCTAATTGCTTTAATCAATTGCTTATTTTTATTTTTTACATGTTCAAATAAATAAAATCAAAATCAAATCAAACATATTAAAAGGAAATAAAAATAAATGCTAAGTACTGCAAAAGTCAAAAACATACAGAATTAAAATAATACAATGATATATGCAAAAAATATTAAAAAAATATGATTAAAAAATGTACAATGTGGCTGTTTTAGAATGAGACTGTTTCAGAATTTAAACTCTAAATTAACTGTTTTTTATACACATCCCACAAATTTGAGAGAAATCTTTTGACTTGCAAACTAGGGCTCAACGTTTCCTTTTATCTTGTCAGCTCATATGTTTTCATATCTGCACCCTGCCCTGCTCGTCCGTTTCATCTCTGCATGTGGTGTGAGCTCAAGTGTGAACACATTAGGGTGTGTCTCTTGATGTATCAGTGTGTCTGACGGTGTGTTCCTGCCTGTTCCTGCTGAAAATACAGTAAATAAAATGACCCAGACATCAGTGGGAATGAGAAACTCAATTCACAGCCAGGACTTCCTGCAGGAAAGCCCAACCCTTTCCTAACAGGAAACGAGTCACATACAACATTGACTAATGCATGAGACCTGCCTGGAAAGTTTTCATCTACGTGATGTCCGTCTGAGCCGCAGTGATACAGTTTACAGGGCAAGGCTGGGATTTTCCGTTAAGTAAAATGGGCTCACTGGTGCCCAAAAAACACCAACCAGTAATCATTTGCACCTAAAAAGAAAATAAAGCAATTTATGTCACTGTTCCTGCTTCCACAGCTGTTTCCTGAGCATATTTTGGGAGTAAGGTTAATTAAAAAGGTGAGAACAGATGCAGAGGTTAAATCTTTTCTCTCCGTCATACTGAAGTTTTTGCTGACTTGTCAGAGAAGAGCTGTGATGTCCTGTTGCGTAAATACTACCTCAATAGGACAAATATAACAACATTATGAGATCAAATTAAAGATCAGGGTAATTACAGGTATCAGACAAATACATTTGATGATTTTAAGACCTTTATATGATTGTTTAACCAGATTTAAGACTGATTTTTGGACAAACATCTTTTTCTTTAACATGCATTGCAGATAAGTATAAAAGGTCCAGAGCAGTGGTGTTGTTTTTACATTTACATTTTGACAAAAGGTTAGTGCAAGTAGAAAGTAAAAACGCGGATGGATAAATGAAATTAGATCGAATGCTTGTGGCACTTAAGACGCCACAAATTCAAATTTAAGTCAGCTGCACAAAATGTTGGCAAACATCAAACTACCAACATCAGGGAAGGCCTTCAAATCTGATATTACACTATAAAACTTTAAACTACATCCAGCTGCATTGGTGAGGTGCAAAGTCCAACAACCTTACTGGTGCACACAACATCTGAAACCAACATCTGAAAGACTTCAAGGAACAGCAAACATTTGTTGTGTCAACTTATGGTGGTACACAAACAACTAGCTATAGCCCAGTCACGCTTGAATCGCCCCATTCAAACTCTCTTTAGCTTGCCTTACTGTTTACCAACCGTAATGGATGATTCCTGCACAGTACCTTGAAAGGTCCAGTGTGTGGGATTTAGGGAATACTGGCAGAATGGAATATATTATAATAAGTATGTTTTCTTTAGTGTATAATCACCTGAAAATAAGAATCCTTGTGATTTTGTTACCTTAGAGTGAGACGTTTATATATCTACAAAGGGAGTGAGTCCTTGTCTATGGATATCGTCATGTTGCACTGCCATGTCTCAACAGTAGCCCAGAACAGACAAACCAAACACTGGCTCTTGATAGGGGCATTCACATTTGGCATCAGCCACCACAGTTGGCAGCCCCTCCATGATGAGCAGTGTTGAAAAAACATTTTTTGTTCAATGTGAAACTGCTTCATTCAGTTTTTTTACTGGTTTAAATCATTGGGTCTGTTTGTTTTAACACACAAGACCTTTATGGCTACACTATTTTAACTAAACTGCTGGTGTGCAAGTTATTATTCCTCTGGTGATTTTTAACTGCTACCAAACAGCAACTTAATAAAAACACATCTGGATTTCTTATCTTTATCTTATCTAGAAAATAACATCTCTTGCAGGGCTGATTTAGGGAACAACTCTAAATTATTAAGTTGTGTACAACCATGCTGCTTGACACCGTTTGATGGGAAGCTTTACTCACATGTAACCATGATGTATATGAAGATCTATTTACAAAACAGGAAGTTAATGAATGCAGTTCTCTTGTTTCCACAGGACTCAACGTGACAACCACACACATGTTCAGTGCATTCTGTTTCTGTTCTGTAATACTGCAGTTAGGACATGATACAACACAATAACAACCATACACACCTTAAGTAAAGACGCAGCCTGCTGAGGGTAAAACATGGAGGCACTCAGAGCCATGAGTCCAAGTGGAAATACCAGCTGCCTCACCCTGGAACCTGAAACAGAAAGATGTTTCCACAGGCATCGGAGTTAAAAGTTTCCTCACCCTTACTTTACTCACATTTTACCGGGGTTCCCACACATTTTTACCTATGAATTTGCAAAACCTTTTCATAACTTTTTGGTAATATTTCTTCCTATTTCCATGACTTTATTTGAGTAGTTTAAGATGAGTAGGCCTATAAAGCAACAGAGTCATACACTGTTGAGCACGCACTACCCACTAGCTGCCTATGCCAATAGATCAGACCTGCACATATGGGTACTTCACGAAACTTTAAGGCTTGCGGTTTTTGACAAAACTGCAAACTTAAAATGTAATAATCCACAGGGAAGTTCTGAAACTCTAAGGAGCATCTTTATGGACTTTTATTTTCAGTGGACATCCGAGTTAATGCATTGTGGATGGATCTGAGCAGGAGTGCAAATTATGATGCGAAATGCTGCAATCTGGGGCAAAGTGTTTTACACGGACCTCAATAACCTCCACAGCTGTTGCTGCTGCAGCTTTTAGTGCCAAAGGTGTTGATAATAGGACTGCAACTAGATATTATTTTAATTATTGATTAATCTGCAGATTATAGTCTAGATTAGATGATTAATCGTTTGGTCTAAAAGTGTCAGAAAATAGTGAAAGATTAACAAGTAAATAGGCAATTTTTTCCCCCTGTTGATCGACTATTTGTTTCATGGACTAATGGCACCTGTCTCTTTCACCTCACACAATACATTTGCTTCACCTCTCCCAATTCACCTCCCTTCCAACTCTCCTGTATCGAACCACAGTTTGAGGTCATTTAGCACCAATGTTCAACAATCATACAAGGAGAAATGTTATGCAAGCAGAGGCACATAGATGGATTTAAACACCCTCTTTAGAATTTAAAGATTAGAATACAATGCTGCAACATGCCAGGGATTATTGACACACACACAAACGATTAATAATGTTTTCATTACTGAAATGGACGTCATTCTGAGAACCATGGGAACGTAAACTCAGCAGGGCTGGCAGACTGATGTAAACTGAGAAAGTAGCACTCTTTTCAAAGTTCATAGATGTTTTCACACACACACACACACACACACACACACACACACACACACACACACACACACACACACACCTAAACTGAAGTGACCCTGAGTAATTTTACAGCTTTGATTTTTCTGTCCCTTCCTGCTCTCTCATTATCAGTCCTTCTGCCGCCTCTGACCTGATTTGCCTCTGTGAGGGAGTGCAGGTCAGTGTGTGTGTGTGTGTGTGTGTGTGTTTACCTTTGGCCAAATAAAGTCCAAGGAAGCCAGAGAAGCCCACCACTGCTACACTGGGGTAGAGGTCAGGAGGAGGGTCACTGAGGAACTGGTACACATCTGAAAATTGAACAAGGGGGGAAGCCAGTGAGTGAAGATGGCTAACAGGTTGTGAACTATATGAAAACAACAGTGGAGTCACCTGTTGATGTCTTTTAAGTGGTATTCCACCAATTTTACACATTAAAGTTTGTTTATAGGTCTAGCATAGCATTTTTTTTATTCTTCAGGTTCTGGTGTGTGTGTGTGTGTGTTCAGAGAGACACAGAGTGAGGAGGAGACAAGATGAAGGTGGACTCAAGCAATGTTTCTGTAAATTAACTTACAGAAACTAAAAAAAACAAAAAATTATGAAAATATTATTGTAGCATTGCATATCTGTATATCCTATATCATTACACAACTGTATTATTCTGCACAAACACATCAGCAAAAAATGTGCGTAGATTATGTTCTTACCTTATCCCAAATAAGAAAACATTTGTGAATGTCAGAATCTTCTTGGGTTTGGGTTTTAAGAGGAAATTTCTTCTTATGAACAGTTTGTGAATGAGGCCCAGTGTGTTTTCTCACCTGTGACTGTTGTTATTGAGGTGCTGATTGTGGGCTCCACAGTCTTGTATACTTCCTTGGGTCCAAAGATCAAAAGGGGAGAGGGAGAGAGGGAGAGAGGGAGAGAGGGAGAGGGAGAGAGAGAGAGAGAGAGAGAGAGAGAGAGAGAGAGAGAGAGAGTTACTTTTATGTGATTATAGCCTTTATTCAGACTACAGAGCCACATGTTCTTACTTATTCAAAATGGGCAATAAAAGAACATTTGTCTGTCTCTTACATCTTTACATAGCTCCTTTATTTTGCAAAAAATCACTCTACTGTCTGCAGAATAGTTTGCTCAATGTGTTCACAGGGTTTGTATGAGGTTTAGATTGTAGGTTTAATCTTAAACTGGACTGACACCTCAACCTAATGCCCAGTTCACATGTTCACAGTTCACACAAAACCCACTTTAGTCAAAGAAAACTTTATTGACATTTGCAGTATTTTATTTGGCAGTATGACTCTGGGGCCTCTCTGGCCTACACAGAAAGCCTAAGGCAGGGAGAGCACACCTCTCTGCCCTTCCATGCGCAAATGAGGAAAGCCTGGGGCAGAGAGAGCAAACCTTCCTGCCATTACATGCGCCTACATGTAAAGCCTAGTAAAGGCCAAAACCCACACTGGCGGCGGCTCAACGCGCGTCGAGTCGCCGCGGCACTTTACTATTGTCCTATTTTTCCAGCGTCACCGCCCTTGAAAAAGCGCTATTTTGTACTTCCCAGCCTAGCGGACTGGAGTGTGCAATAGAAATCTGGTTGACGCCCCGCAGCGCGACACTTTTTGTGTGTGTTGGGGGCGGCACGTGACTCGCCGGTGTGTTTTGGCCTTTAGGGAGAGCAGCAGCAAAGACCCTCACGGATCAGAACAGAGCAGCATCAATGACCAACAGAAATGACTGATAAATCAGACACACACACGTAGAGGCGGGTTGCAAAGCAGCTTGCAGAGGAAGCAACAACAGTAATAGAGCGCCCTGAATGACATTTGCCAATTGGTTGCATAGAAAGGAATCATGTGATCAATCAGCTGCTCCATCAGTTGATTTGGCTGTTTGAGACCAGCTGATGTAGCTGGAATGTGAGCTGAGCTTGACATCATGTCCTGCCTGAACTAACACTGTGCTCGTTTTTTTCTATGCCTTTTGTCCACATACTGACTGCATCTGTAAGCACACAGAAGGGCCTCATAAAACTCCTTCCAGGGTGAAGATTTTAGTGTGTTGACATGTAGAAAGTTAAAGCTTGCGACATCAGAGTGTGCACCACCTCCTTTGTAAGCTGTCACAAATAAGACGATATTTCAAGCAATCCAAAATGCTGGCTCAAACCTTACAAACAGGACTTTAAATATTTGTACACATTAATGTACAGTTACTTTATCACTATATTGAGGAAGAGAGGTGCCAGAGTGAGCTACAGAGGTCACTGCTCCAGGAGGCCAAGACCTCCTTCTTCTTCTTCGCTTTGGCCAACATGGTTTTAGTGTTAGGGTTATATCATCTCCTGTTGGTCTAGCATGCTCTTTACAGCGCTTCAGTTGTGTTTTTGCACTTTCATTGGGACAGAGGTTTTCTTTAGAAGAAGCAGAAAACCTGTGATTTTTTTTTTTGTATTTCTGCTTATGAGATAGTGAGAGAGAAACAGGAAAGGCAGGGGAGAGAGGGGATGACATGCAGCAAAGGGCCCTGGGCTGAGCTCTACCACAGATGCTGTGTAAAAATAAACAACATATTCTCAAATTGCAAGTGAAAGGAAAAAGCACACAGCTTTGTCACAGATGGTTTGGACACGTTTTTGTGGTGGCTGTTAAAGTGAGGTGACAGTCAGTTGTAGTTATCGCAGCGGTGCCTGGACAGCGTGACGTGTGTGGTTGTGCTGCTGCCGTGGTCCTGCCAGATGCCTCCTGCTGCTGCTGCC
>NC_065516.1:1594098-1715346 GCF_006386435.1 Epinephelus moara
TTTTTTTCCCCGTTAAAGGGTTTTTTTTGGGGAGTTTTTCCTGATCAGCTGCGAGGGTCATAAGGACAGAGGGATGTTGTATGCTGTAAAGCCCTGTGAGGCAAATTGTGATTTGTGATATTGGTTGGGCTTTATAAATATAATTGATTGATTGAGTCAAATATGTCAATGTGAAGGGACCCTCTTTTTCCCAACAGCCCAAACAGCAACAACACAACAGTTACACATGGCAGAAAGTAAAAAATATAACAGTACCTCAACTTTCTCCATTGCAGCCTGGCCTGTTTTCTGCAACACACACACAAACACACAGACACACACACACACACACACACAGACAGACATAGACACACAGACATAGACGCACAGACAGTTAATTTATTTATACAGCATGTTACCTTTTGCCAACACAGAATAAAACAATGTGTATTTTTCCTTCTTTGGTGAAAGGGTCAAATGCCTGATTTAGTCTTTCCAAAACAGCTTTTTTTATGTTTCCTCAGACAGAATTCAGCATTGAAAATAGTCCATGCTTTCCTGTAGGCCTGAATATAATGAGAACCAGAAGAGTGTTAAGTCCTGCTGGATCAGAGAAGCAGAACAGACCAGACACTGAACCCAAACAGATGTACACTAGATATGTCTTTGCATCACACAGACTGTTACACCAAACTGCATGCTGAAATAGGACTATTTTAAAATGTGTTCACATTCTTCACATTCTGTGACTACCGCACAACAGCAATAACGCAAAATAAAGGCAAAGAAAAACAATAAACACCGTCTACGAGTGTCTCATATGGAAGAATAAAATGTCATTAAATGTAAAAATTTTTAATTAGGTGTGTATTCAACTTTAGACCTCAAGCCCTCAGCTCTAAGCACCAGCATAACAAAAACAAATCTAAAGACATCTAATTCCCACTGGTAATAATAATACATGTTTCACATCAACTTGTTGCACAACTTGTTGCTCTTGTGTGTCATTATTCTGGAAATAAAGGCGACAAACGTGCATCAGCTGCTTTGCTCTCAACTCATGTGATTATATTTTCTGCAGTGATGGCAGGAAGCTGACTAAAAACACTGACATCTCACATCAGTAATGAAATCTTAAGAGCTGTTGAGCTGCTGAAGATCCAGGAAGAATATATGGAGGACAGTTTGGGATTCAGTTCAGAAATGTGACAATTCTTCCACAAAATCAAAAGGTTGATCTCAGCTGGACAATATTTGTACTAAGAACCCTGAGGGGCCGACAGATTCAGACAGTGGATGTGAATTGGACCCATACGAATTGTTTTTCTTTCACTTGCAACACGGGACTAAAATAACTTGTTATTGTTTTGATTAAGCTTTGGAATGATTATGTTTAGGTGTGGCTCAATTAATGGTACTCAAAGGATCACTTCGGGATTTTTCAACCTGGGCCCTATTTCCCCATGTCTATGTGTGCGTATGATTCATAGGTACAACTCGTTCTAAAATTGGTTCAGTATTGAGGGAGGCGGATGCAACCGGAGCCACGAAACGAGCTAAAACGGTAATGGGGGCAAATGCGTCCCATATAAAAGTGCTTTTTTTCGCCACTGGCAAATGCGTCCCATATAAAAGTGCTTTTTTTCGCCACTGACCGGTTCAGATTGCCAGTGCTATCCCTGTAGATAGCATACTAAGCGTTTCCCTTACCCTTCACCTCCTCCCGGCTGTGACATTATCTCATGTGAGCTTTGCTTGTTGCAGGAAGAAAACAGAGGAGCCATGCTGAGTGCCGCTCAGAGTGGCGCAGCTGAGAGTTTTACTGCATCGATTGAAAACAATGGTTCGTGTTTGTGCTTATCCAAATTGCAAGAACAGGATGTNACATGGGGAAATAGGGCCCAGGTTGAAAAATACCGAAGTTGTCCTTTAAGGAGGTTATACTTGACTTGAGTTTGGGAGTGATAATTCCCACAATCAGGGTTTGGAATCTCTTAAAAGTATTTGTTAAGCTATTATTAAAATTCCATATTGACACTTTTAAGCTTGTGAGTATCAGACATGAGCACACCTTCCACTTTTGACACCCACACTTTAACGTCACGTTAATATTAAAGTTTCCAGTGTGTAGGATTTAGGGGGATATATTGGTCGAAATAGAGTGCACCAAGAATGAGTTCATGTTCTACGACATGAAATACATCAGTACATACCCCACTCAGAAATTTTAAAACTTTTGTGTTGTAAAATAGGTGGAAGCTGTTGGAAAAACTTTTTTTTTTATTACATGAAACTGCTTTATTCAGAGTTTTTACCAGTTTGAATCACCTGTTCTGTTTGTTTTGGAGAAGAGGAGACCTCTGAGGATAATGTTTTGTAGCTAAAAACCCCCTGAACATCTGGTTCTTGTATTATCAGAAAAAAAAAGGTTAGCAGGTGCTAGGCTGGTGGCCTGTCTCTGACAAGCTATACAGAATAGCAGAACTAACGTGTAATGTGAAACTGCTTTATTCAGTGTTTTTACCCGTTTTAATCACCTGGTCCATTTGTTCTGGAGAGTAAGAGACCTCTGCAAATAATTTGGCTCCCGTTAAAAACCTCTGACCGGGAGAAGTTTCAGTTGGTTGCAATCAATCCCCCTAAATCTTACACACTGGACCTTTATATAAAGAGGGAAAAAGAGGATTTGCATAGTAACGGGCTAACATCATCTGTTGACTAATTTAGCAAAGTTTGACTGTACTTTTTTGGTCAAATTTCCATGTGTAACAATACAAACTTACTTGGTTAAGCTATTGCTTATATCTGTGACCTTAAAATTCCCCAAGGGCCTGATCACCTTTCTAACTGTTTCACGTTAAGTGAAACAGAAACAGAGACTGAGCATCTCCACCCTTAATTCCACATGGCTGGAATTCTGAATAATATGTTTCAGCACAGCCCAAACCCAAGTGTTAAGCTATTATTAAACCTCTTTGCTGACATGTTTGTGCCAGGGAGTGACAGATACAGATACACCTGGCATTGGTTCGTGTATGGTTCTGCCAATTTCCTCAACGATGACACGCTCTGCTCCAGCGGCCCGGCCTCTGGCTCCACATACCAAGACTCTGACTCAGGGCTGGTGTACAACGACGGCAGCTGAAACAAAAAAACAATAACAAGGTGAGAATCAGTGTTAAGCCATAATCACAACTGCGTTTGATCCACTGAAATTGCCCAACAGCGAAGACTGAAAAAAAAAAAAAGTGTTGTCACAGGTCTGACTTAGATAGTAAATAAATACTAAACAGGTATCGACTAATTTATCATAACCTAAACAGTTTGCAGTCTAGTGGTGACTTAAGATTTTACAAAACCGAGCCATAATACGTTGCAAGAATAATGACGTCTCTCTTTTAGAGCAGAAGATGCATCAACAACACTGTTTCTATTGACTGTGTAAAGATCAAAGTTCAACAGACATGAACTCAGAGTTCTATTTGTTTGGTCTGTGGGGAAAATAATGTGTTCCTTTGCAGTGTATCTGTGTCAGTCTAACACAATCAAAACTAGAGCACCACTGATATTCTGAGTGGATCAGTTACAGGCTTTTCAAACAATAATACAAATGCTTAAGACATTTCATAAGAATAAAAGAGATAAAATACCGATAAAATGGTTTGAATTATCCACACCCTTTATACCCTGCATGATTATGGTGTGTGTGCGTGTGTGTGTGTGTACTTGCTCTTTTAATGTATATCTGAAATTCTATATCACTTATCTTATTTTTATATGTGAATTGAAAATGTTTACTCTGACAACATCTCGGAAATTCAGGGTTTACAGTAGGAAATATTTTGACTACTCTAGCATTTAGAAAAAATGCAGTTTGTGGATGCACATCCACGTCTTATACTGAGGAATGACTTATGGACATGTGCTACGCTGTCTGTCCATGTCTACTCTGATGGTTCTTCCCCAGTGTCCTCTTCCCATACAATTTTTTGTCAGCTCAGGTAAGGGGATTGATGTTTTGAATTGGGGTATGTGCCTTGGAGATCAGATGTTCCCCATACAGGTTAGGATCTAAAAGGTAGTGTAGCAAGTCAACTGGTGGAGTGAAAATTGCTTTTGGGCAAAGCTCTGGACCTGCAGGTATCTGAAAAACGTGGTAACACTGACACTGGTAACCTTAAAATGCTATACTATTGCAATATTAGTAGTGATCTGTTGTATTACAATTCTTGTGGTAAGTGTGAATTAAGTGTTCCTTTATGAGTTGAGAAAATTCTCATCCTTCTTAAGCTAAATAAACTCTTTAAAAACCCTCTTGGATCAGCTGGACAAGTCATTGTCACAAAGCTGAAAACAGGGCTGTTTTTCTGACCCCATGAAAGGTTGACTTTTAAGAGATATGTGGTTCTGACAGGACAGCCACGCTACAAACACATGATGATCTTATAGAATATGATGCATGGCTGTAGATTAAACTACCCACAGGTACATAAAGGTGTTAAAATAAGCACAGCTCGAAACATCTACATTATTAATGCAGCAGTAATATTACACCAAAAACATCAAATAGAACAGGAAAACACCGACAAGGAACTTTTCAAGGGATTATACATATTTTTTACTTTAAATGCATTTTGCTGCTAATATCAGGTTTTGAATGCAGAACTTAACTTGCAGTGGAGTATTTTCACAGTGTGGAATTAGTATGTTTACTGAAGTAAAGGACCTGAACACTTCTCCCACCACTGCTAAGATCTGGCATGCTTAACCGTGTCTCCCTACTTTGTCAAAATGAACCCACCTCATCGATGCTCAGAGCAGGTTGAGAGCTCTTCTTCTTCCCCTCACTGGCAGCCAGCACCGAGCCGCTCAACAGGCCCGTAAGACCCGGAGCTGCGACACACAGCGACACCTGGCGACACACCGTCAGAACACACACACACACACTGCTAGCGACGATAAAGCTAACTAGTAAAGCGCTTAATTAAGCTGTAATGTCAGTTTATACAATGAATATACTAATTCAGACACTACAAACCACCAGAGGAATATTACATATATTTTAACGTCACGTTAAATAAAAAGGTACAGGGAGCATCTGCTTTCTAACTGACCTGTTAGCGACAGCAGCTAGCAGCATGCTAACATTAGCTGCTGACTAATTTTAGCAACATCTGAACATCTTTTTCAAATAAAATGTCAGTGTGTAACACCACAAGCCTACGCTTCACTACTTGACAGCCACAGGTTAATATGTACATAAAGTTTAAGGTAATAAAAAGGCGCCAATCGTTAAGAATAGTTACCAGTTTCACATATGACATCCTTGTCCAGGAGACTTTCGCTTTTCTACGGCAAGCCAGGGGTGTGACACATTGAAGGGCGCATGCGCGAGGCTTTTTTTTTTTTTTGGCTGGGGTTGGTTGGGGGGGGTGTCAGGTTGAACTCAGAAATAGAATCGTTAAAGTAATAAAAATGAAATTATAACAAATAGTCATGCCATTCATCCTATCTATGACATTGCGGTTTTACTGTTTACTTAATATATTGCTGTTTTTACTCTTGACTTATTAAACTGCTGTCATTACAGCTGCTGACACATTAGGCGACTCAGTGATCAATATCCAGTATCAGTGGTCAGTATACAGAAAATGAATCTGCAAATATTCTTTGCAGAATATTCTTCAGCCATTTATCAAATAAAAATTCAAACAAAATATTGTCAGACAACACCTTGGACTCTGGAGACTTTTTCCACTTTTTTTCTGACACTTCTCAGACAATCAAATAATTTAAATATAAACAGATGAATTAATCAACATGAATATTATCATTAGATGCGGCTAAAGTCATCACAATATTTTCAGTTATGCTTTGGTATTTGATACAGGTGTTCCCTTTGCATGACTGCATTTATCTGTGCAGAGACAATAATATTAGTTTTGAAAAATTCCAAATACTGATCAATTACTTAAGAAAAGTCCTGGGACCAACAGAATTAAGTCACAAATGAGCATAAGAAAAATCAGAAACACACAAAGACAGATATAAAAGCACTCAAGCAGTCAGCTGAAAGTTGACCAATATGAACATTTATTTCTGGAAAGAAGTTACAAATCGTTTCCAAAGAGTTTCTACTCAGATTATAAGATATGTTAATCTGATTTTACTTTCTTTTTCAGATACAGTCATTGCAGCAAGGTATGTTTTTTTTATTTAATCCTCTATTCTGTTTTCCTACTGACAGACTGAAGACTGGTGGACTAAAGGATGCCGCGCTATGACTGAATGTGCCATAAATCAGGACAGTAGTACTTTATCGGTTACACATTTCTTCTTTTAACAGCAACATGAGAGGAGGAGGAGGAGGAGGAGGAGGAGGAGGAGCAGCGAGAGGACTGCAGAATGGCAGGTAGGATGTTTATATTGGCTGCAGAGTACAGCAACAAGTAGGAGACGTAAAGGGACGTGGAGTTAAAGAGGCTTGTTTCCCAACCTGACCTGCCTCTGACAGTGTGATCATTGCTGTGTTTATCACATGTGACACTTCAGTGGTTTTTCTAAAGCTTTGGGAATTGCGATAAAGAGGTGACCAGGGTAAACAAAAGGACAAAATCAGGAATAAAAGACCCTAATGAGTAATGGTTTTGGGCATGAAATGTTCTGAACCTGAAAAAACAGAGGATGTAAACCAATTTAAGGCATAAAACATGTTTGAAAAAGTTAAAAAAAAAAAAAAAAAGTTTTGTAGTTTGGGGGAAATACAGTTTGAGAGCAAAAACTGCCATTTACAGTGTTCCTTACTTTCATTCAGCTTCTGCACCAGGCTTTCATTAGTTCAAAATGACAAAAAATTGTAAACTGCCGTGCAGCTATAGTGCGATGGCTACAAATTAGAGCTGCAGCAATATGTTGACTGAAAGAAAATTAATCTGCAACTATTTTTACCATCTAATAATTGTTTCAGACACTGTCCAAACAAAAATACCAAACATTTGCTGGTTCCAGCTCCTCAAATCTGAGGATCTGCTGCTTTTCTTAAGCCCCTTTTACAATGCTTGTTCAAGGCAGGAATGTCACGCCATTATGTTGCCTCACTGTTCTGTTTAAAAGGTTGGATAGTGGAATGAGAGTTGTATCGCCTTTAAGCGACAGGATGGAACCATAGTCAGGATAGGTGTGATGTTTTGACAATGTGTTATGTGTGCAACCCACCGTGGCAGATTTGAAAACCAGGTGATAGCAGTTAGCAGCTAACTCAAAGAAGAAGGGAAGCCAAAAATGTCCGCAAATTGGGAAAACAATGAGGTCTGGGAGCTCCTTACCCTCCGGGCAGAAGACGAGATCAGCTGCCATATAACAATGATGATAAATGATCGTTATTGCCATTGTTGTTGTTTATAAAGCACTGCTGACGTGTTTGTTATATGTCACGCTCGAGTCCGATGCTGTCACTCCTGTCATGCCTCTTGTGGTTCCACGATGCCAGAATACAGTCTAAAATCACACACTGGAGAGGAATGACGCTGCCATTTTTTGGTTTTGTGTAAAAATGCAAAGGCAGCGTGAAGAAGGGACTTCAAAGCGGCCCTATAGCGTGTAAAAAGGGTCTCAGTCATACAGGACAGCAAATAATGAGTTTTGGACTGCTGATTGCAGTCGGAGAAGTTACGTTGGATATTTTTCTAAATTCTTGAAAATAAAGAATTAGAAAAATCCCTCCTGTATTTACTGTATTTCCTTAAAAACGTTTTTCGCTGTCAAACATTTCCCCATTTGAAAAACAAAGATGGATTATGAAGTCCACAGTGAAACACACAACTTCTCACAGCTGTGGAGGCGTTAACGTTGGGAAACGTACACAATCTAAGAGTTCTACCAGCGCCACAAAGCGTTGAAGATTAAAGCTGCGGCTCAGGACTTGAGAGGTTTGTGTGTGGACAGCAGGGACATCGTTGATACAAAGGAGCATGAATTAAAGGATGATACCTTAAAAAACATGCCACTCACAAACAAGTTTGTCTTTTAAGACATGATGAATGACAAATTGCATACAGTTTGTTGCTAAAGACAGCAATAAACAGACCGTAAATTTAAATGACACCAGTACCCTTCTTTAAATTGTACCCGTTCATTTGTTAAGTAAACATCCACTACAGACTTTCTGATCTTATTAAGCCTTCTTCTCACTTTACATCGGAAGAAAGAGCGTTCTCAAAGCATCCATTCATGAGCCACATGCAGTGCTGCTGAGGTGGACAGAACAGACGGCCGAGGATGAGACAAGGAAAGGAGACAAAAGTACAATTTGAAACCAACACAATTCACAATGAAATTCTTGTAATAAATAACCCTACAACTGTTACTGCATAGCTCGGTGTAAGCAATACTTCAGAAATAAATAACTTAAATAGACGACTGGCAGACAGACCTGCATCAGTATGTGCTCTAGCCCTTTTCACAGTTGGCTCATGAAGGAGAAATAAATATCTGGAGAGGACAGGGTCAGAGACATCGGGCTGGTAACGGAGCAGGGCTTGCTGGGCTGCAGGATCAAGGCGCTGGGCTGCTTAATAAGCTACACAGTACATACGACAACAGAAATGCTGCATCTGCTTAATAACTCCTCTAATATGACTGAAGCACTCCAGGTGACATTCCAATGTCTGAAATTAACACAGATGACTGCAAAATGCTGGTAAAATTTCAGCTTTCGTGGACATACTGGTAAAAAATATCTGAAACACTGGCTGGTAATTTTTTTGAACCATTTACAGGAAAGCAAATCAATGCTCCCAAGGTCCTATGTTGCCCAGCTTAATATCTTAATATGACACTTTAAGGAGACCTTTTTCTGTTCTTGGTCAAATGTTTTAATGTACGCAGTTGGCAGAGGAAAATGTTGGCATTGTATGTTCCTGCAAACCACCACTGCATAACATTTTAACAATTCATACGCGTCATATCAACGTTTCTAAAGGTTGGGGGGATGGTGGATAGCATAATACAGAAGCCAGACACCTGTCAATCTGCAGACCACTGTTTGAGATCAACAAACATCAAAACCTGTTGTTTTTATTGAGTCATTGTTGCGTTTCCAGCGGCTTTTCAGCCCCCAAACATGGGTTTTTCAGGGACCCATTGCTGTGTTTCCAGTGGGGATAGTGCTTCAAAAAGAAGAAGTTGTTTCTTACCAAGACAACTCTGCTATCTTGCCAGCATTGTGCCACCAATACCAGATATTTGGCCAAAACCTAACCACGTGTTAACCAGAGTTGTCGAAAAATTATGTTTCAATGTAGGTGCTACATAATAAAGTACAAATGTAACGCATCCGTAGTTTGCAGCAACATACAATGCCAACATTTATTTGGGTTGCGTTGGGTTGGTTTCCATGGGTCAATATGTTGAGTCTGCACTCTTTGAAACCCACACCTTCAAATTTGCAGGCAAAACAGTTTTTGAGATTTTAGACATTGACATCTCCACAGTGGCTTAACAGATTTTTACCAAAGTGCATTTGAAATGTCCATCTTCATTCCTTTCTTTGCAATTTGAACTGCAAAGATAGCCCTTACCAGTACCTTAACAACAGGGAACCTGGGAACATAAGGATGACCCCATTCACAGCTGGTAAGTCTTTGTTATACTGAGATCAACTGGTTGTAAAAGAGCATAAATTGAAATACCCTGAACCTTAAGTAAATTAACAATGGGCCTCGTGACCACCTTTTATATTAGTCATATACCACTTTGCTGTAGAAAGACATCATTTAGCATCTAGCCTCAAGTTCAATTATTCACTTTTTATTTCTGTCACAGTACATACTTTCTAATTGTTCCAGGTCCTTTAAAGGAACACATCACTCATCCAAATGACCATTTGTATATCACTTACTGACCCTGTGTTATCTTGAATTCATAAAATAAACCTTCCTCACATGCCTCCATGGTGAACGGAGATGGGGAAAAAAAGGCAAACATTTATCATGAGCTGAAGTAACCCGGGATCACATTTAACAACAGCAAAACTATATTAAGACATCCATTTACAAACTCATGCAGTATAATCCAAGTCTTATTGATCCACATGTATAGTACTTCCCAAAAACATGCATTTTTACTAAAACCTAAGTATTTAAAACACTTCTGCATTAACAGCGGAGGCACGCTACCGGTCCATGTATAAGACCTTTTATGGAAAGTGTTATAAATAGTGAGGTTTTAGAAAAGAACTGTATTTTTGGGAAGTACCGAGCATACAAGTAGATAAATGACTTAGATACTATTGCACAAGTTGTGTGAGTGTTGATGTCTTGATATGGTTTTGCTGTTGTTAAAGACAGTTCCCCCATTTACTTCCATTATCAGGAATTTTCTCCCTTGTTTACCATGGAGGCATGCAAGGTTTTCTTCATGAATTCAAAGTAACATACGAATTATCACCTGGGACATGAACTAATCCTTCAATAACACTACACTGACACAATTACATTTGTTTGCTCATTTCCAAGAGCAGGACTTGAAGCTACGCAGTGTGAAAGTTTTCTCTCTACTCTTTGGCAACATTTCTGTGAATGAAACCTTCCTAGTTTAGGATAAGAATATGAAAATGTTCCTCCACGATGAGGCCCAATGTTTCTTAAATATTTTAACTAGCTGTATAATTCATGGTGGGTGCATTTTTTGTTCATCTTAACTTCTCAGCCAGAGGTTAATTTCAGACACTGCTAAATGTCTGTAAGATAACATCATGCTGTAATACTACAGCTGGTTTGAAAGGGTAGAACAGTGCATTTACACCCAAGAGCCACAACAAGAGCCCAAAACAAAGTGCAGGGAATGTAGATGAGTGTAAGTAAAGCACTGCCAGTGACGAGACGGATACAGAGCTGCTCTGACAGAAAGATCTTTACTTCCTATGCAAAAAAACAAACAAAAAAAACCTGCTGTGTAGGAGTCACCATCATGACATCCTCACTGAATGAACAATGAACCCTCGTGTGCCATGTAGTGTTATGTTTTTTACTCTCCATCATTCAGCGCTCTCTCTCTCACACACACACACACACATCAGAGGAAGAAGAAGGGACACAGAAAGACACAGTGATGTTATATGAACATGAGCACAGTATGGTGGATATCTGGGAGTAAAGAGCAGAATTAGGACTAAAAGCTGGAACGCACTGGAAGCGAGTATATGAATGAGTAATCTGACAGTTTGCAGCTGGTAGCAGATTGAAGCATCAGCAGCATCTGCAACAACATGGTATCTGTTTAATGGCCTTTGTCTAGAGTCTGCTTCGTATATTTGGCTATAAGATTAGCTACACTACAGTATATATAGTGTTAATATTGTCTTTATATACCTGATTGTATGATTTAACTTGCAGTTATATATCTTATAGGGCATTTTCTGATTGTTTGAAATAGTTTTGGCTTTCACTAACCTATTTCTTAATAAAAGCACCTTGATTAACATTATACACAATGTTTGTTTGCCTTTAAATAGATTTATGAACGCGATGAAATCTCAGGGTGCAGGCAGAGAAACCTAGTTCAGACTAGACTGAGAAGACTGGTGAAGTAAAATAAATACAGGTCCCTTTGTAAATGCATGAATCTGACGCTTCCAGTGCGTTTCTGCAATAAGCCTGACTGGACAGCCTAAATACAGTAAGTGAGTAGTAGAATAGGAAACTGACCACAGTCTGAAACATAAACCAGCAAAATGAAACCTTTTTTTCCTCCCCACAAATGATTTTCCTTGATTTTCTGAGAAAGCTAATTCTGAAAATGTTCAAGCTGACTTTTAACATGTGGCGTCTCACCACGCCACGCTTCGATTGGCTTCATTAAGAACAGCAAATGTATGGCCCGCGCCATCTTTTCCTCACCTTAAGGTAAGTGCTGGTCTCTAGTTGAAAAGCCTGTGCATCAGTCGAGTCTCCCACCTGTAAACACCTGCTCTCCCAGTGGGAGACTTCAGGCCTTGAACAGTGCATTTCCATTTCTATAAAAAGGAGGCTTGTTGTGGAGCAGACCTCAGCTGCAGCGTCTGACGTGCTCTAGCACATACTCTGGGAAGTGCAGACTGCACACCTGCAGACCGTCCAGTTTGCAAGGCATCCTGGGATACTCGTCCTCCTTCCATTTGTTTTCATCAGGGTCGAAGGTGAGGATGGAGTCACTGTAGTGGCCGTTGTAACACAGGCCGCCCAGCACCATGATCTGCCTGTCCAACACTGCCACCCCATGGCCGCTGCGCCCAATGGGCATGGAGGCAAGGATGGTCCACTCGTCAGTGTCAGGGTCATACACCTCGGTGGATGGGCAGCCCTGCGACTCAAAGGAAGCTCGCAGGATCACGCACACTCCTCCGAACACGTACAGCTTCCCGTTGTGAGAGATCATCTTGTGGAAGCAACGGGCATAGTTCATTTTGGATTTGTTCTCCCAGCAGCTGGCATGGGTGCCAGGCAGCAGTGGGCCTCGGCTGGCGCGTGTCCTGTGTGCGTCTGACCCACCTGAGCTGCCTCCTCCTCCCCCTCCTCCCGCCTCCCGCCCTGGATCAAACACACACACCTGTTTGGAGGTGGAGGAGGAAGTGATACCACCGGTGATGTACAGTTTACCATTGAGGACCGTCCCCTCGTGACCATACTTGTTTACAGGGTACGGGTCCACAAACTCCCAGCGGTCCTCTGTAATGTCATAGCGCTCCGTGGAATAGAAAGTCTCATCTCGTGTGCGGCCCGCTA
Source organism: Epinephelus moara (assembly GCF_006386435.1). Taxonomy (NCBI): domain Eukaryota; kingdom Metazoa; phylum Chordata; class Actinopteri; order Perciformes; family Serranidae; genus Epinephelus; species Epinephelus moara. Next base: position 1,606,839 of record NC_065516.1, read on the forward strand.
CAGCATAAATAAACTTGCCAATGACGCCAACAGCAAACTCCGACCTGCAAACAACAAACACCATCAATATGTATCAATGCATTAATAAGTAATTCTAATCAAGTGACAGTGAGCGCCTGCAAAATCATCCTGAAATTAACATAATGTGACATTCACTGCACAGCTGTGTGAAAAACGTTACAGGACAGGTCAGATTATACAATCCTACAAACACAGAGAGCCTCAGGCTCCTCTAACCTGGGCACAGACATGTCAGCCATGCGTAGCCAGGAGTTCTGTCGGGGGTCATAGCGGTAGACTTTGGAGGAGGCGTGAAACTCCCCGTCGGGCCCCAGCTCCTCTCCACCCAACAGGAAGGCAAAGTTGTTAACAATTGCCAGGCAGTCTGGTCGCAGTGGCACCTGAGGTCCCTCCAGCTCCCACCACACCTGAGGGATTCAAACACAGACGCTGATTTCACACCATGTAAATAGATGAAAGCTGTAATGCACGACAGTTTTGGTACGAATACCAAAAGCAGTCACACATGCTCTTGAAGGCAGACAAACGAGCAGACACCTTTGGACGCTGCAGCAGCAGGATCTTGCTGTTGACCATACTGTGACCGATCATTCCCCTGAAAACAGCCGTCTGCGGGCGCACAGAGCGGATACGGTTGGAGCGCGTCTCCACCAGAGGCTGCTGGTTGACATCATGGAAGTAGCTGAGCGCCTGATCTACCTCCTGCCTCAGCTGTCTGGAGTAACGGTAAAACTCTGAGGTCTTCACCTGTGACGAAGACAACAAAAGACCAATACCAGAGACAACATCAGTAAACCAGTGGACTCCTGTCAGGACAAAGGAAAACCATCAGAAAGCAGAAGTAACCTTCTCAAAGATGTTGGCAGGAGTCATGAGGCAGAAGCGGATGGACTGCACAATGGTGTCAGTGTGCCTCCAGCGCCGCCGGTCATGTCGGAGCCACGACTGGACAGCTTCATACAGCTCAATTTCTGGGAAGCGACTCAGAGCATCACTGTTCAGGTACGCCTGATTCAGAGATAGAGAGAAAAAGACTCATTATAAGAATAACAAGTAATGTCTGTCCAGCTTATTCAGTGTGAACGTCCATGGTATGGGCCGGCAGTCTGAAAATACATCGGAGGCACTCTGACTGTGGACTTAATCATGAGTTGGCTCCTGAAATTAACATTTACACAGAACTTTTGACTACAAAATGTCCCTCTCAGTGTGTATCATGGTCAGAATGAATCTAATCTAGCAACAACACTGACTGAGTTTGTATTCATAGTTTTAACTTTTCTTCTGCATTCAGCGTACAAACAGAAACCGAACCTGCAGTCTCTCGAGGCTGAGGTAGGACAGGAAGTCGGGTCGGCTCATAAGGGGGACAAAGTTGTCAAGCAGGAAGTTGTCGAGCTGCTCCTGGACACCCTCCACACCCACACTGAAGTCCTCCAGGAGGCGCATGACCTCGGCACAGTTCTCCAGACAGATCTTGGCGAGCAGGAAGGAGCAGCAGAACTCCACCGCCTCCGTCAGCTGAACGTACATGGCCGCCTGCCGGGACAGGAAGTGAGAGGAGGAGGAGGAGGAGGAAAAAGAGGAGGAATGTGAGAGAGCATGCTATTAAAGTGAAGAACCATGAAATGCTGATGCTTTTGTTGTGAAGCAGCACCATGTTAAACTTCATCTGTTTTAACTGATGCGGAAGCATGATATGGGAAGAACCAGAAAGGACATCAGTGGGTGTGTGCAGCTTTACCTGAAGGATCTCTTGGACGGTGGGCATGCTGAGCTCCAGAGAGCCGTAGTACATGAATCGGAGAATGTGGCCGAACCCAGCGGCTGTCAGCCCCTTCATGTGGATCTTGTCCTGGTCCCTCTCCCTCATGTCTGCTGTGAACATGACCCGGAAGTAGTCGCTCTGGGTGGCCAGAAGCGCCTTGTGGGCCTGCAGAACGATGGATACGACAGATGGACACAGGTTTACATAAGCAACAGTGCAGTGATGTTGCTCGCTGAGGCCAAAAGTTCTCCAGTTGTAAGTTTTTACCAATTCTCTGTAAACAGTTTGTTGCTACATTAAACATTTAGCACACACTATCCTGCATGGATATTTTGGATTCTTCTGTCACAGATCTGTTACACAAAGCATGTTGCAAATACACACTCACAGGGTGGTAGAAAATATTCTTAGCAATGTACAGGGTGGCTGTTAAGAAACAAAAAAGGTCCTTTCCTTTAAGAGTCCTGGCTCATATTAGTTGAGTTTATTTCGGTCGCTTTCAACTTAAACAACTCAAATACACTTAAGAGAAACAACAAATAAATTATAAATAAGTCATTACTTCTGAAACAGTGACAAACCAAAGCAAGTTAATGCTGACTGAAAAAGTGTAGGCTGAAGCCATAGCTTATCACACCAACCCTTTTTACATTATTTTGCTAAGTTTACTAAGATTTATGCACTGGAAATACAAGAGAAAACAAAATAAATAAAGACAAAAATAAGTATGTTGTACTTGAATGCGTTGTGGGGAATAAAAGGTGTATTTTGTTATTTTACAGTTGCCTGCTGTCCTAATTTTAAAGGGAAACTGGTATTTCTCAATCTGGACCCTATTTTCAGATGCTTTTGTGTCTAAATGACTAATGGAGACAGCAGTTTTTGAAATTGGTCAAGTATAAAGAGACTGTGATTGTGGCAATTGTGCAATGTCAATTTGCGCTCACTAAAAGTGTTTGTATTTGCCACTGACAGGCTCAGATCACGATGAGAACTGTCTGACAGCATTATGAAAACGATCCCTGCAATAACTTGTTGATTTTTTCCAGCCAATTCAGCATGTTGACTACAACAAAGGAGCCTGTCAGTGAGTGAAATCACTCTGATTGGCAGTTCAGCTCAGCACACGAGGAGAGAATCGTGAGGAAAGCAAACAAACAGCTCAAGTCAACAGGGAGTGAGACAAACTTGTTATATAAGGTGAGATTGTTTTTCTTTAGTCATTGAGCTCTTCAGCAGAAAAGTTTTGAGATGTTTATTTTATTGTTCACTCTTGCAGAGTAAATATGCTTTGTTCTTTCAGCACCGTATAGTGTTGTTTAGGTGCTAACTTGCTCACTAGTATCAAGACGGTCTTCCGATTTCCCTTTTTAAATGACGACAACAGACCACCGCCGTGTGCTGGTGAAGAGAGTTATTTCATCTCACACAGTCACAGAGTGTACATGCTGGTTGGCTGTAGTCTTTGCAGTGTGTTTATGTACAACTTTTTAGCCGAGACACAAGCGACGTACAGCAATGCAGCAGTAGGATTTCGTTGCCACTAGCTCTCTGAATTTGGTTTGGTGTGTCTGGGCCTTTACAGAGTGGAGTGCCAGGAAGAGTGAGCTGTGTTGGAGTACAGAGAGCATATCTTAGTGTTATCTAAAAGATTTTCAATTTAATGCCTGAATATTTAGCTGATTTCAACAATGTGGAAAAGTCTGAGATTTCAGAACAGAAACACAGTAACAGACAAACGGGAGAAGCGAAATGTAATGAAAAACCTTTTTTTTTCTCTGTGGGGATCTTTTCCATAATGTCGCTAAACGCCAGTAATAACAATCTGAGCCTGTCAGTGGCAAAAACAAACACTTTAAGCGGTTGTAAAGTGATGGTGTACAGTTGCCTGTTAGGATTGCTGCCTGTTTCAGCGCTGTCAGCTGCAGCACTCCCTCTCAATACCAACCATTTTTAAAAACTGTTGTCTCCATTAGTCATTTAGACACAAAACATTGGAAAATAGGGTCCAGATTCAAAAATACTCAAGTTTCCTTTTAAAATAAGGACTCCAACCAACTGTAAAATTACAAAAAACATAATTTATTGCCTTTAAGTTGCTAAGATGATTTTCTACCACCCAGTGAATTTACATCTCAGAAGTTAATCCTGTAAAAAAAAAATGTATAAGCAGATCTGTAGCTGAAATGTCCAAGTTCCCCAGAGACATCCCTGCAGGACAGTGATATGTAGCATACAGTCTTGGTCCAGGGATATGAAACACCATGCAGCTTAATTTGTGTACCTGGAAGTGGTGCTCCTCTATCAACAGTGTGACATCCAGCAGCAGACGCTCCTCATACAGCGCCCGGAAGCCCGACGACACACTCCCATCGTGCACCTGGGACAGGTACACCTCCACATCTGCCCCCGACATAACACACCTGAAGGCATGACGCAGGGCAAAGTGCAAGTGCAGGCGCAGGCGGGGGATGGAGACAGGGTGAGGTTAAGATCATAGAGCGTCAGAACAGATCCGTGAAGTCACAACACTGAACTCTGCTACAGCTGTGCAGTGTGAACATAAAGCAGGGATGAACTAGAATTAACAGCTATTCAAAAATGAATTCAGCAGGCACAACACCGCCTGTCTCTCCAAGGAAAACATTATGTTTGTGTGTGTGCAGCTGAATAAAGTAAGTCTGTGACTGGAAGGGCATTCAAAAGGGCGTTCAGCATTAAAAGCTCAGCACTTCAGCTGCTGCATCCTACAAAGAAACACTGGGGAAATAACCTGCTCCACTGCAACACACTGAGGTGGGTAAAAATAAAGAGAAAGACAGGAAATCCTTTTTAAAAAAGCACCCCGCAACATCATCCAGTTGCTTCAGCATAATACACCATCGTGCACACTCGCGCACACACACAGAAATCACAGAGAGAAAAATAAGTAGCCACATGAACATGAACACACACACACACACACACACACACACACACACACACACACACACACATAAAACTTACGTATAATTTTACTTAGATTCTGCACACAAGGAAGAGTAGAAAACACACATCATCTGCACACCCCCACAAACTCACAGTTACTCATTAACAATGCAAATGAAAACAAACACACACATACACACAGCACACTCACCTCTGATTGGCCACGGGCATGTCAGAGGGGGTTGTCCGAGCCAATCAGAGGACAGTGCCCCTTGTGTCCAGTAGATGCTAACAATCCCTTTTCTGAGCGTCAATCACCTGGACGACAAAGCCAACACAACCGCCACATTAAAGCATGAACGTCTGCAAACTGCAATTTTAAAACAGCCATACAAGGACTTCTGTGCATGTTACATATCTTTGGCCAAAAGTATGTGGACACCTGAACGATAAACACACCTTTCATTGTTCATCTCATGTTGACAAGGTTGTCCGCTGTCCACATAATTTTGGTCTTATTGTGTATTTCAACATGGGCGAGTAGGCAGTTTCTTTGCTTCTCATATTTCATTAAAAAACAAAACAAAGCTGTAGCAAATATAATTTTAATAGCAGGGAAAGTCATCATGGCTACTTTCCCAGTTTATTTATTAAAATGGATGTTATGAATGTTAGATCATGTCCTAATGAAGTCAGAGTTAAAGGATTATTCCACTTTATTACAACTTGGATCATATTTAAATAGTTTTATACATTGTTTTTATCAGTAGAATCAAATAAGTGAGATCTGGGAACACTGACATTACTAAAAAGAAGTTAAGAAACACTAGCAGTCAGACAGGTGGGAAGCAGACCTCCAGGTTACAGACTTGTTTGGAAAACACTGCCAGTTGTAAACATCCATCACAGTTTGCACGCACGCGTGCACGTACACACGCAATGACCTCCAAATGAAGTGCTTTCGATCATCAGGATAAACTGTTTGTTTACAGTCTGGCTGCTGTGAGGCTTCACCTGTCTGTGTTCCCAGACCTCTACTCTGCTTTGACATTGGTTGGTACAATATTACCATAACCAATTCGAATGATGACCAAAATTATAAAAAAAAAAACCCCTGCTGTAATAAATTGGAATTAGGGCTGCACGAGTATGGCATGAATCATAATCACAATTATTTTTGGTACATTAAAGGTCCAGTGTGTAGGATTTAGGGGGATACATTGGTTGAAATGGAATCTAATGTGTTTTGTGTCTTTAGTGTATAACCACCTAGAAAATTAGAATCTGTGTTTCTGTTACCTTGTAATGAGCTGTTTATACCTACATAGGGAGTGGGTCCTTTACTATGGAGATTGCAATGTTGCACAGCCATGTTTCTACAGTAGCCCAGAATGGACAAACCAAACACTGGCTTTAGATAGGGACATTTGCAATTTTGCATCAGCCACAGTGGTGTAGTGGTAGTTGATAAGGTGGGTGTAGTACTAGGTAGATCACTAGGTTACCAAGAAGGTATTGTATAGAGTATACGTTCCCTGTATATTCCAATGGCTTTTTGGCTGATAAGTGGGTATAATGTAAACAGTCAGAAAAAGAGGTGGGTATGCACCGTGTACCTGCTAGTATTTGCTTCAGTCACTGTAGTTAGCAGCCCCTTCCTGAGGAGTAGCATCAGAAAAACAAAGGTTTTCTAATGTTAAATGGCTTTATTCAGTGTTTTTACTGGTTTAAATCACCTTGTCTGTGTGTTTTAGAGAGGAAGACACCTCTGCGGATAATTCAGCTCCGGTAAAAACCTCCTGAACAATGAAAGCTGAAGGAATCCCAGCTGGGAGAAGTTTCGGCTGATTGCATTTTGCAAGCCTCACTGCTAGACACCACTAAATCCCCCTGAATCTTACACACTGGACATTTAAGATCATGATTATTTACCACAATTAATCACTGACTTTGGAAACATCATCCATTTATTGAACGCTAACGTTTTTTAACAACAAATTTCCTTCAGCATTATATGTAATTCAAATGAAAAACAAAAAAATACATATAAAATCAAATCAAATTAAATTAAACTAATATATAAATATATATCCACATTTAAAGAAATAATATAAAAATAAATAAATATTAATTATATCAAAATAAATAAGATCAACTATGTTGTAACGTTGCACTTCCACAACCTACTGAAAACAGAATGGGGCACAATGATAATTTAATCTCAATTATCTTTTTATCATAATCAAAACAAACAAAAACTATTTCCACCGGTACTGGCTGCAGCATGGCCACAATAAATATAGGAAGGAATATGAAAACAAACACGTTTCTGTACTATTCAAAGAGTGGGACAGGAAAATGGGTCAAACTCAATGAGACCAAATGGAAGTTTAAGTACTACAGTAAGTAAATACTGTAATAACAATAAAAAACAATACTAATTTTTCAGTTAATGACTTTCTATTAATAGATTACTTTAAATCCATTTTAAGATCCTTTACTGGTTAAAGTGACAGTAGCTGTATCATACTTTGACCCTCATCCCTGTGCAAAAAGGTAATACTAAGCTTCATAACAGCCATCAGCACTATGGGGACAGTGCAGACCAAGAGCTCTGACCTCAAACCATTCGTCCAAACTGTCAGCCCAAAATACAATGAATCAGGTGGCGAAAGAGTTGAGAGAGAGGAATGATGGGTAAGATGGATTCTGACTTAAAAGTGACACAAGAGGGGTTTGCTCCAGTTTACCATGCAGTGCTGCAGAGTGACAAATCGTACCTTTTGGAGCCCGGGCGAACAATCACAGGCTTTGACGGCTGAGCACTAAGGGGCCGCTCGCATTTCCTGTGTTTATGTTTCCCTGGTTCTGACAGAGGAGACAAGACGAAGATCAATAAGACAGAGCAGAATCAAATAAAGTGTGCCCTGACAAATTCAGTGAGCTCAAACTATTTCACAGCACACAAGTGCAAATATCAGCTATAATTCATACAGTCAGGACAGTCCACAGCAACATAAATGTCATGAGTTAATGCTGAAATGCTTTTCCAAAAATACAAGAAAATGTTCTTCTCTTCCATGTTTCTCAGAAGGGCTGCAATTCGATATCATGACGTTAATTGGTGACAAATGTATAAACAGGTCAAACATACATGGGTTTATTTTTGCATATATTTATCTGTTTAACATTGTCTCAATTAACTGATGAATCATTCAATGTAATGTCAAAAAAATAGTGACACAGTGCACATCACCATTTCTCAGAGCCCAAGATGACATTTTAATTTGTCTTGTTTTGTTCAAAACCCAAAGTTAATCAATTTGCCGTCATGTATGACAAAGAAAACCAGCAAATGCTTGACATTATGGTTGAAAAAACTAAACTAAAACAATTTACTGATCGCTGCTTGGTAACTTTCTGTTTACCTTGACTAATCTTTAAACTGACAAATTGTCTCAACTCCGGTTAATTTATTTGACCAGCAGCCATAGGTTTAAGTTACACTAACATAATCAAACACATACAAGCAATGGGCATATATTTTACAAGTATTTATGAGTTGCAACCAGATCAGACGGCAATTATACATCAATTAAAAAAAGCTATAACTGCTTATCTCTCAATTGACAACAACCTAAATCAACTTATTGCCTTAGCATGAATCCCCAGTACTTCTCGTTCTCAGTATAAAAATGTAACTGTAAAATTAAGTAGCAAAAGTTGAGTCTCACAAGAGAACCTCCTTTATACTCTGTGAAGAACAGGCACACTTTCCATGCTCTCTTTTGTGTATTTGTGTGAATCTCAGTGTAGCTTGGTCTAGGGAGGTCTCGCCGTCTGACTGACCTACCCTGTGTGTGCCTCTTGGTGAAAAGGAAAAACAGCAACAGGTTGACAGTCTGCTCAGAGTCTGTCACTGCAGCCGAGCGCACCTGGCAACAAGCTTTACAATCACTTAGCCAGCAGCTAAGCTAATTTATAGTATAGTTAGCTGTCAGCCACTAAATCACAGTTCGTTACAAATCACTCTCTCCTCACTGACTCTCTTTTGTACCAACTTATTTATATTTTTTGCCATATATTTGATACCCTTACATATTATACTATAATATATTATTATCATTGGTATTACTATGCATTATATTTCAAGATATTATATAATATACATACCCTCAGTGATGAAATATAACTAAATAATAATACTTCTTTATAGTATTTTTTGGGAATATCTGTACTTTATTTCAGTTTTTATATCTCTGTCAACTTTCACTTTTACTCCACAATATTTCCCTAAATAAAATGTATATCTATACCCCAATACCTTTCCCCTGAGCGTCATCATTACTTACAACATAATAGAGAAGGAAGGGAGGAAGGAACGGACAGACAAATGACAGTCTGGGAGGGAAGACAAACTTAGATTTTCTTTAAATCCTTTAAATTGTGGCAAAGACCTTTTTTCCTTCAAGTGTAATGGATGATCCTTTTTAAGGTGATGTGCATATTAAGAAGAAATAAACTTCATAATTCTCAAAATTCTGACCATTTGCTTTTTTATTGACAGCATTTGCTTGTACTTTTATCAGCTATCAGATACATACATACATACATATATACATACATGCATAACTATCAGATACTTAAAGACTTTTTTTATAGGGGAATTTTAACTTATACCAAAGTCATTTTCCGGTAAGAAATCTGTACTTTTACTCAAGTGCGTCTTTCAGATACTTCATCCACCACTGCATACTATACTTTAATATGTGTACAATACTAGGGGTGGAAATCACCAGAGGCCCCATGATACATTATCATGATAATGAAGTAAAAGTACAATATTATAACACTTTTAACTGTGTTGTGATGTGCTATTGTATTGCAATAACACATACTATAGTATATTGCTATTTCATAACTTCTTCTTTTTTTTTTTTTTTTTTTTTTTTAAAGCTGCACATTATGTCCCTAAAAGAAAACTTTGTCAACATCTGTTCTATATAATAAAATGAAGTTTTCAGTCTTAGTTTCAGTCTCACCTCAATCATTTTTATTGCAGCAAAATGTATTTAGTGGACTGTTACAGCAATTGATTCAATTATTCTAGTAGTCTACCAAAAGTTCAAATTGTATTTATAATATTAAAAATCTAAATAACAAAAAATGGATACTTGGTGTCCGTGTATTGATACGATATTGCCACACACAAAAATCATGATACTATGCTGTACTGATTCTCACCCACCCCAGAACATGCTATATCATACTACATTTGATATACTGTTATACTGCTATATTATACCATGACATGTTATATCATCATTATTACTACTATTATATTGCACCTTATACTATATCTTATACCTTATACTGTAGGATATTACACCATCATACTTAGGGTTGCATGGTATACTTGTTTCAAGTTTCAGTTCTATTAATAGCATGACTGTTAAACCAAAAATAACCCTTCTGTTTTGATTCCACTGTGGGTCATTGTAAATGATGATGATGATGATGATGATGATGATGATGATGATGATGATGATAACAATAACACGAACTCTGTGATAACGTGAAACCTCGATATATTCTGCGATGGTTATCGTACCGAGAAAATCTCATACCATTGCAACCCTTATCATACTATACTACTTTGTCAATATTTTATACTGTCTCGCCACATCGTATACTATATTTATGTTTTGCTATGTTAATGCAGACAACATTCCGTATTATTATTGCTTAGTTACAGTTGATATTATTCTGGTGTACACTGTTTTCATGATACTAGACTTCATACTAGTAACCATACAGTGTCACTTCGTCTTTAACTGCTCTTGCATAGTTCATATTTTAACTTCTACTCTTATACTTGTTAAACATAACTCTTATTAGTCTTAGTATTTAGTATTAACCTATACTTCTTTCTGTCTTTGTGCGGCTGCAACACCTGGATTTCCCCTCTGGGGATCAATACAGGCTTATCTTATCTTCAAAACAAAGGCTCGGGCTACACGGTACACACACAGCTCTCTGATGAAGGCGGTGGTGTTAGCTAATACTTTGAATCGTGTTTATGAAGTAAATATAATAATACTTCACTCCAGAGCTAGCTACGTGACTGGCCAAATTAACTGTCACGATTCTCAGCTGTGGTGACAGGAGCTACGGGGGAGCAGACACTGCTCAGCCGGGGGAACAGCTTTAGCTTAGCGGCTAAAATACAGCCGTCTCACCTCGGCGGTGCGAATCCCCACAACCCCTCTTCGACCAGGCAGCTCTGGCTCCTTCGGACATGAAGTTGCGGGTTAGATTCCGGAATCAAGGAAGCGGGCGGCGGCAGCGTTGCACTGCCATGTTATCGTCCATCTATCCCCCACTCGGCTCTAAATTAAACGGGTAACAAACCACAGCGGTCCACAGGCTTTGCGGACGCCATTTTCTGCACCGGCGTCATTTCCCTTTTGGGCGGAACTGAAGGGCGTTGTGCGGTGCAGCAGAGATCGTATATGTGAGAGATGTGTCACTCTCAACTGTGTTACAACATTTCAAGTCCTGCAAAACCCAGTCTTGGGCAAGTTGCATGTGATTAATTTACAAAATAAATGTAAATGCAATCAATTACAGTGACCAAGAAAAATGTTATCATATCACAGCTACTAATCAAAATGTTGGTGATTACAAGGGGTTAGCTCAAAATATATTCAATTCAGGATGCCTTCCTTTTACCATATTTCCAGTTAGAAAACTACTCAAAAAGTAACCAAATGTCCTTGATTAGGTAATTGAAAGCTACATTTCTTATTACACTTTACCAGGGTAGCTAGTAATCTGTAACATATCACATTTCAAAAGCAACCTTCTCAACACTGGCAGAGGGCCATCAGTGGTGGGATGTACTCAAATACATTTACTCAAATGCTCAACTTTAAAATTACCTATATTTTGTTTTTTATGCCACTTAATACTTCTTCTCCACCACAAATTCAGAGGGAATTAGCCTATTGTACTATTTAACAACATTCCAGGCCTTCTAAAGACCTGACTGCAGTTTCTTTACATAATCTAAGAACTGCATGTTCGTGTTGTGCTTATGAAACAGGATGGTTTTTTTTTTAACTTACACTACCCAGTATGTAATACAAATTTTTCTGAAATGATGAGATATTAAAGCTAAGTCGATACAGAGGCTAAGTATTTTTATAATTGTTTGTCATTTTTTAGCCTACACAAACCTGTCAAATATTTTATGGTTCCAGCTTCACAAGTGAGCAGATTTGCATCTTGTCCTTTAAATAATTGTAATAATCTTGAAATTTGTACTATTGGTTGAAAAAAACATTGTGAACCTGTCACTTTGGGCTCTGGGTAATAGTGCTGCTGCCGTTTCTTACACTATGTTTTACAAACCAAACAATCAATCGATTGTTGATCAATCGATTAAATATCAGCAGGTTAATCTATAATGAAAATAATCAGTAATTTATAGTTCAAAATGAGCTTCACCTCAATCAACTACAACAGTAAACTCCGGCTTTTACAACATAAGTAATAATAATCTAATAATATACTATATAATATAACAATCAGTGGAACATTTTTCTACTTTTACTACTTTACACTTCATAAATTATAGTATTTATGGTATTTGTGGTATTAGTACCTTTTCTTCAGGAAAGGATCTGAATGCTTCCTCCCACACTACACATAAGGAAAGACAATGCAATTTTATTTGAATAGGCTATACATTGCATTGTACAGAAAACTCAGTAACCTTACATTAAAATGCATGTGTAAACACCCTCTTTATGGACCTTAGGGCAAGTCTTACATTATCCAGGGGGTCAATTCTTGTAGAGGGGCTAAAATACAGTTGCATATATTTGTAGTTTAAAGACTTTCATTGGGCTATTTCAGTTGATGATGTGTTAAAAAGGTGCATATTCACAAATTAATATAATAATTGTATTTAGTTAAATTTCAAACTAATTGACACTACGGCTAATCTGGGGTCAGGCAGTATTCCGGGTTTTGTTAGAGAACTACAAATCACACAACAGGACTACAAACCATATTTTTGATGACCTCTTCAAACAGCGACGGACCTAACACATGGACAAATATTTTTTTTACTTTTTGGAGCAAGACAAAAATAGTTGGTTCCTGTGCACAGTTCTGTGACAAACAGGTGTCAGTGGTATATAAATAGCAGCAGGTTGACATAAAATATATTTTATAATAAAAAAAATAATAATTGCATCATGCATTGTGGAAGGACCCCGTTGGATGAGTCACGCAAGTTGCAAATCACGTCTCTGTCATTTATTAGCGAAAAACAAACGTTTAACGGACGTCTTGTTTTAAACATATATGATTTTCTACCACGACTACGAAAAGGGGAACATAATTTGATGTAATAACTGATTGTAGAAAAAGGACAATCTACCGTTTTCAGCGGTTGATCAGGCATTCGCCAGAGCCGCCTTATTCATTCCCTTTTCATCCAAGATGGCGGGTGACGAGTCTGGTACAACGCTGGGTCAGCCTCATCTGGCTAGACAAGACCTTAGTACTCTGGTAAGTGTCAGCTTAACGGGTTTCACAGCTTTGTGTTTTCATTTTGGTGGCTGTCGGTCCGTCGTGTTGCCAAAACGGTTACACAAAAGGTGAATTTCTTTACCGCTAACGGTCGCCGGTGCTGCGCCGCCACCACCCGGCACATGACGACAGGCCCGGCGGGGCGGAGAGCTAATAGAACCACCAACAAGGATTAGCTTCAAATTAATCAACATTTTGAAATGAGACGAACGTTTATGGATAATATGTATTTACAGTGCTGTAGTAGTCGCTGTCTTTGTCCTATGTCAGTAATTTCTGTGTAGCTTGTGCCCCAGTTGGATCAAAATGTTAGCGTCATATGCTAAGTGGAAGTAAAATCTACAAAAATATCAGTGGGAGTCATAACGGTGATGGAAGCAGATGCACGAATTCAGAATAGTCCCGTTTTGTTTGCAGGCTGTTATCCGTTATACATCAAAGTTTGATCGGACAGTTATTTATAAAACATGTTATTAGTTGAAGGTGTTGTTAATGGTGTTAGCAGGATTGGATCATAGGTTAGCACCCCTTTGTGCTTTCATTATAATCAGCAGACAGTAAAGTAAATGCTAGAGACAACATGCAAGTGAGTGATACTGAAAAAAACAGTGATACCCAGAAATTTTGTCCAATATTTATATATGTCAGTTTTCAGTTAACGATTACGATTCAGGTGTTGCAGCAGCATGAAGACAGTATTAAGTACAAATAAACAGAGAAGTTAAAATCATTGATAAGATGTATGAGATAAGATAATCCTCTATTAGTCTCACAGTGAGGAAAATTGCATTACTACAGCAGCAAAGTGGATTGTGCAAATAAGAGAACAGTAATTTTGAAAAAACAAAAACACAAAGCAACATACTAAGTTTGTGTTGGTATAGATACAGATCATACTAATAAGTGAACGGTAGAAAACAGAACAACTAAAATAAGTAAACAGTAAAAACAACAGTGCAATATCACTTATTATATTGCCTGGCTGATGAATGTTCGAAGTATAGGTATTGCACAGTTAAGCACATACAGATATTGCACCTGAGTGATAATTGTAGATAGTAAAAATAAAAGATATATGAAGATATAACAAAAAGACAGGCTGCATGGCTAGATTCACATTATAGCACGTCAATTGTGGATTTTGCACAGTTGGTATTCACTGATATTGCACATGAGTGATGACTGATTGTCAATAATCAGTTTTGGTGTGTGTGTGTGTGTGTGTGGTCTGCTGGGAGTAGTTTTGGGTGCATAGTTTGACAGCAGCAGGAAGGAAGGACCTGCGGTATCTCTCCTTCACACACTGTGAGTGAAGTAGCCTGTCACTGAGGGAGCTGCCCAGTGCTTTCAGAGTGTCCCGCATGGGGTGGGGGCATGTTGCCCTTAAGAAATGAAAGCTGAGCTATCATATAGTCATACATACAACTGGAATCACAACAGAAGTAAAAATATAAAATATACAAGAGCAATTAAAGACGAAGTTACAAGGTAATTGATAGAAGTATGGTTGATAGCACCTAGTATATATGTACACACCAGAATAATACACAATATGAATAAGTAGTGTTATCTGTATTAATATAGCAACATATTAGAAGAGTAAATTAGTATACAATGTATTAAGAGCTCAGAATTGCTACTCTATAAACCATTGAGACCCCTCAGGTCATAGGGGACAGGTCTGCTTTTGTCCTCAGATTCAAGACTAAACATGGAGAAGCAACGTTTAGTTTTTGTTGGTCAAACTCCCAGAAAACTGCAGGTCTGCTACAACTCTTGAGTTCTTTTAAATCAAGGCTGAAGACTTCTCTGTTTGCTGCTGCCTTTTGTTTAATCAAATATTTATTCATTTCTTGCACTACACTGTAACTTTTATGTAAAGTTTTTATTCCTGTCTTAAAATATTTTAGCTTGTTTTTAATTTTCTATTCTCTTGCTCTGTAAGTAAGTTTTAATTGTATTTAAATGTCCCTTATAATGCGTTTGTTTTGCACTTTGTCTTGATGATTTTGATGTGTGATGCAGAACACTTTGAATTGACTTGTTGTAGTGTGCTATACAAATAAATAGAATAAGATGCAATATACAAACAGACAGAAGCAACAGCACTGGTTTAACATATGTCACTTTGTGTGTCTGAGTTGCGTGTGTCCAGTTCATATGTTTGCAGAGTCAGTGCGGGCCAGTGTTTGCATGTCTGTCACTCTACCAGCTTCTTTTGTTTCTATTCACCTCCAGGATTAAAAAGAGCGAGGCAGCGCTGCTCTGCTCACAGGGAAAACCTGCCAATGTCCTGTGCTGTTTTTCAGTGTGTGATTAGTCTAATGTGAGTTGTTCTCTTGGCAGGATGTGTCTACTTTGACGCCTCTCTCTCAAGAGATCATCAGCAGACAGGCCACCATCAATATTGGTATGTGAATCAGACAAATATTGTTCAGACTTTATGTCTTTCAGCATGTTGGAAATAATAACTGAGGACTTCCTGCTTTACTTCTGTCTTTCCTCTCTCAGGCACCATCGGTCATGTGGCCCATGGAAAGTCCACAGTAGTGAAGGCCATTTCTGGTGTTCACACTGTCAGGTTCAAGAATGAGCTCGAGAGGAACATCACCATCAAGCTAGGATATGCTAACGCTAAGGTAAGTGGCACTGTGGATTGAATTTTCTGTAGGTAATCAGGACCTTTCCCATCTACCTTTTTTTTAATTTTGAAGGGAAATGCCTGTGTGATTGGAGCTTTGCCCATTTTGACATTTTCCAACTCCTATGTTAGAATAGGATCCGATTTTCATGCATGCACAACATTAAAAATGCTCAATACATATTAATTTACACTTCCATGTTACTGTAGGTCTATAAGTTGGATGACCCCAGCTGTCCCAGGCCAGAGTGCTACAGGTCGTGTGGCAGCAGCACTCCTGATGAGTTCCCTTCGGACATCCCTGGCACCAAGGGTAACTTCAAACTGGTCAGGTAAGACTGAGGAGAGACTGGTTGTGTCACAAAAGTCTAGATTAAGACTTATTATTAACTTTGCAATCAGTTTGACTAAACTGGCAAAATCTGTAAAATCTTTTTTCATTCATCAGTGGGACTTTTTTTTCTTTCTTCCAGACATGTGTCATTTGTGGACTGTCCTGGTCACGACATTTTGATGGCAACCATGTTGAACGGAGCTGCTGTCATGGACGCAGCCCTCCTGCTCATTGGTAAGTCTCTTAGTTGTGTGTTATTTACTGCCAGTTTTCTCTTTAAAAGTCATCTGATTATTGTTGTTGTCTTTGTCTCCCAGCGGGTAACGAGTCGTGTCCTCAGCCTCAGACGTCAGAGCACCTGGCAGCCATAGAGATCATGAAGCTGAAGCACATCCTCATCCTGCAGAACAAGATTGACCTGGTGAAGGAGAGCCAGGCCAAAGAGCAGTACGAGCAGATCCTCGCCTTCGTACAGGGTGAGTCAACATGAAAGCGACTAAAGCTTTATTTGCACAGTACTAGTGTTACCTGGGGTCCTCATAATCTAGCAATTACGCCACCATGTCTGTGTTCTGCGTGACGCATTCACGTGAAATAAGCAAAGTCTGTATTTTATGTTATCCATCGGATATGATGCCCACTGTCATTTGTTACTCCACGCTACACAACACGGTAACACTACACAGCACGACTGGCACTGCTGTACAGTGTTAACCTCCCTGTTTCTTTTTAAATTCAGGTTAAGCAAACAGAACCTATTTTGCCACACACTGTCACATCATCCATCTCATCTTCTTTTAAGATCTTGCTCTTCTGATTGATTTGAGCTTGCTCTTTTCGCAAATGGGTCTCTATGCTGTGCAGCGAGATGAGCTTCCTGCACACAAAATGCTGTCAAAACTTTAATTTATATTTGCTAGCAGCCTCCGTAAGTCTTGACCAAGAAAGGAAAGGAAAATCATCCGATAAAGTTACCTTTAAAAAAACCCCAAACATTTATATTAGAAGTTTGTGTAACTCACAACAACACTCATTGTTTCCCAAAATAAGTTAGAACTTTGGTGTCACACTGAGCAAATGTCAGGTTTATAGCCGTCTTTCAAGCCTTCAGGGGTGAGAGTTTGTTTCTGCAAAGATTTTGGTTGGAGTATTACCTGGAGTATACTGATGTTGAGCTTCTGACAGTAATCAATTCATTTCAAACACAACAGCTTTTAAAATGACCTGCAAAGCCACATTTTTCAGGCATGTTGAATAAATGAGCATCTCCAGGCACCCCACTTCAAACTGCTGACCTTACAGTTCACTTTTATCTTTCTCTAAACCATTTGGTGACCATGACTTGATGTTGTGTGTGATGATCCTCCTGCAGGCACGGTGGCAGAGGGCGCTCCCATCATTCCTATCTCAGCACAGCTGAAGTACAACATTGAGGTGGTTTGTGAATACATCGTGAAAAAGATCCCAGTTCCTGTCAGAGACTTCATCTCCGAGCCCAGACTCATTGGTAAGAAAAAACACACAAGTCACGTCTTTTTTTTTCTTTTTTACAACCTGTTGTGTGTTTGCTTTTTGTTTCCCTTCTGTCATGCTTTTAGCCTCATTGCACTTACATTTTTATTTGCTTTTCTGCTGTGAAGCACTTTGTTAAATAAAATTCTTTCTCAATGGTTTTGTGTGGTGTTAAATGAAAACACTCTGTATTCCAGTCATCAGATCTTTTGATGTGAACAAGCCTGGCTGTGAAGTGGATGATTTGAAAGGAGGTGTGGCAGGAGGAAGTATCCTGAAGGGTGTGCTCAAGGTGAGATTTGTTCTTCATACTTTCAACAGACAAAACTGTGATTTGCTCTTTCAGTGAATTCTTGTAAAGATGTACAACAAATAAAACAATGTATGAATGCACCTCGGAAAAGCTCAGACTCCGTCTGGCAGCACCCTCATGCTCGATGTTGCTGCGTTTTCTGACTTAGACAGTTGCATCTGGTTTGCTACATCTGTCAAAATGTCTCCAGTCAAACGATAACTGAGTTCGATTCTTTTTGTGCTGGGGGTCTGGTCCTAGACAGTCCCAGCTCCCTGCCAGATCAGCAAACTGTTGCTGCTCTCTCCCTGGTGAGTTTGCCTGGTTAGCACAAGCTAACATAGCAGCAAGGCTAGTATCTTGCACCAAGCTGTTAAACGGTCCCAACAAACTCACACTGGAATTGAAATGGCTAGACACTATCATTAAATCCATTAATAATCGTTAGATGTTAGCCGAGAGATGCTTGCAGTTAAGTCCTGCCACTGTGTGTGTTCCCCCTAACAATATTTTGCAAGGGCACAGTCACTGCATCCTGGGCTTAGTGCCGCCCAAGACGATTGTGATTGGTTTAGAGAAACAAACATTCTAGTGCGTTTTTCCTCTGTAGCAGAATGGTAATATTGTGATTTCAGATCTTTCTCAAGCACTAACAAAACACTGTAGACAGAGGTCTGGCTGCGTGAGACCAGCTACTTTCAGCAGATGGAAAGTCACTTGGGCACAAAGAATCTCTTATCTTAGTGTGAGATGAATGTTAATGTACCTGTTCCTGACAGCGTTTCTGTGGTTCCAACACAGACAAGTTGGTTGTTTTTCCCCAATGTGCTTCACAGGATTAGTGCAGATGCATAAACTTGTATGTGTATCTTTACTGTTGGCTCTCCACTTGTATTGACCTCGGGTATCGATTGCTTCCTACAACAGACACTGATAGCATGAGAGGTTACAGTTTGGATAGAAGTATAATCACAGTCTTTCTGCAGTAATCTACCTTTCCAGTTGAGTTTTCCTCTAACCAGTCCTCCACCTTCTCCTCTCTGTGTGATCTCCAGGTGGGTCAAGAGATTGAGGTGCGGCCAGGTATCGTGTCCAAAGACCACGAAGGAAAGCTGATGTGCAAACCCATCTTCTCCAAGATCGTCTCTTTGTTTGCTGAGCACAACGACCTGCAGTATGCTGCACCAGGAGGCCTTATTGGTACGTCCACACATTATCACCTTTTTATGTGATTTAATCTGAGGCCACTGCAGGCAGAAGCAAACTGAAGCAGCAGGTTAAATGCTGATGTTTTCAATGTTTCTGGCTTTTCAGCTTCCTAAATGTGTTTGTTGCTGTGATGCAGTAGTCACTGTCACTTTATAACCTCACCTTTATAGCCATGGCCAGCTTGCGTCTGGTCTATAACTCACTGAAACAAACAAACAAAAAAAAATATAAAATGTAATCAATACTTGAAAAGGAATTACACAAAAGATGAAAACTACAAGCACAAATGACAAAAGGTTTCACCAACAGTTTAGGAAAGTAAACTTTGTTTGTGTACAGGTGTGGGCACTAAGATCGACCCGACACTGTGCCGGGCGGATCGTATGGTGGGTCAGGTGCTGGGCGCCGTTGGAGCGCTGCCAGAGATCTTCACCGAGTTGGAGATCTCCTACTTCCTTCTCAGGAGGCTGCTGGGAGTCCGCACAGAGGGAGACAAGAAGGCTGCCAAGGTGAGATGTGCATGTTGGGAAATGTAGTTCATTCTGAAGTGAAAGAAAGGAGCAATGTCGAAGAATTTTAGAGCCATAACTGAAGATACAACTGTCTCTAAATTAAAGTAGTGCTATTGAAGGCCTTGAAAGGTATCATTTCAAGTCTTTAAATGTTTTGGTTGTGCTGAGATAGTTGCCTTGCCTTGTGTGGGATGAACTGTGTCATGACACCATCTGTTTATCTTTTTGTGCCTCTGCAGGTCCAGAAGCTGTCTAAGAACGAGGTGCTGATGGTAAACATTGGCTCGTTGTCAACAGGCGGCCGCGTCAGTGCCGTGAAGGCTGATTTGGCCAAGATCGTCCTCACTAACCCCGTCTGCACAGAAGTAGGAGAGAAGATCGCTCTGAGTCGACGTGTGGAGAAACATTGGCGGTGAGGAACAGAGTCTTTACAAAGTTTTCCAAACCACAATTATTTTGATACAATAATATACACCTTGCCGGCGTTTATATTTGTATGTTCAAATTGTCAGGGAAATTTTTTACAGCACAACCTGCTCCTCTTCTTGGGGTCTAGGTATTGTGTTGGCCTCAAAAGGGACAAATATAAGTTTTGTAAAAGTGCTCACATATTAGATAGCTAACAATCAGGTAACTGCAGCGCCAGAACCAATTAAAAGATAGTTTTGATAGAAAAACACATGTGTTGACTTCTGCTTGATGGCGTTTTAAACCTCTTAATGAATGTCACTGGCTGGGGCGCCCAGTAGCTCAGTGGGTTGAGCAGGTGCCCCATGTTTATTGCTGAGGTAGTCGTAGATTCCATTCAAGCCTGCAGCCCTTTGCTGCATGTCATCACCCCCTTCCACGCTTAATATTGTCCTATCGATTTACAGGCAAAAGCCCAAAAAAGATCTTGTGTTCAGAGAATTTAACAGCGCGTTATTATCTCACCTGCCCTCACAGCGGCATGTATGTTACCCTGAGTGGAGTATCTCTCACCCTGACCAGAAGGCTCGGAGCAGGAGGCAAAGTATTTAGTTCCTTTACTCTAGTAAAAGTAACTAATACCACCCTGTACTTAGGACTTGCTTAGAATTTGAAGGTTGTGACTTGGAACTTATGTATGACTTGCACATGTGTGACTTACTTCCACCGCTGACATGAAGACGCTTCAAAGGTTTCTTGCACTTTACTGGAAGGCTGTAAAGGTTTACACTTGGGTTGAATGTGGTTTCCATAGTAACAGAAAATAACAGACACATCACTATAACAGACTACAATATTAACACAATACTGATTAAATTATTTACACTAAAAGTCCTGTCATTTTGTCCACAGGTTATCAATACATGAGATATACAGATATATTTGATTTTAAAAGAGAATAACGTGGACAGTCAAACTATGAAATTAGAAATCATCTCTTTGTTTCTAGCAAAATATTTTTTTAGACATTAATTGACACACATAACCTTCTGTACAGCCAGCAAGACAACTCTTATCCCAAACGCATCTATCAAACTCACTGGAGTGAACTATCAGGCAAACCAAACGAGCCAGTAAACCAGTAAACTACTCCAAGTAGCTGATTGGCTCCTCACATGCTTGTATACATGCTGTCCAATAAAATTGAGGGGGGTGCTGTGCCTGAACTGGATGTAAACTGCAAGCACTCTTAACAATTACTCACAGCAAACAAGCACAGAGAGATGAATCTTAATCTTTCACCACAGACATCATTTGTCTTTGCAATCCAAAGCTAGCCTGCATGCTTGTGTCATTTTTAATGTGTTTCTGTCCAATATTTAATGATCACTGCTCACTAAATAACGGCTTTTTTGGGGTGCTAGAATCTGGACAATCAAATCTGCAATAATCATTTACTGAGGCAATCTTTTTGTGGCTCTGGGACCTTTTTCAAGCATCAACAGGAAAAGAAATTAGTTTGAATGACCGTTTGCAAAGTTAGAAGTTTTGTTAGATCAAGACAGAGGGAATTTTAGTAATAAGAGAGGAAAGACGCAAACAGCATTTAGTAAAGATTTCCTTTCATATCCATCTGGGAAATTGTTTTCACAAGACCGTTAACAAATCTTTATATTGTCATCTGATTGACTCCTCTTCTTTTTCTTCCTCAGACTGATTGGATGGGGACAGATCAGGAGGGGTGTGACCATCACACCCACAGTGGACGATGACTGAGGGGAGAGGGGGAAAAAACGGAACGTCACAGTAGCAACGCCCTCATCAGCTGGACATCACAACCATCGCCCTCTTCTTGGCTTTTTTTTTTGTTTTTTGTTTTTGTTTTTTTTCCACAAGGAGGAAGGAAGGGAACAGAACAGGACATGTCAGTGTTTTAAAGACGCCTCCTCCCTCTGCTCTTCTTCCTCAGCAGTGACATGAGAGGGTCAGATGAGCTCAAGTTAAGCTTTTTGACCTGTTCTTTTTTTTTCTTCTTTTTTTTACTTCACTGAGGAAGAAGAGCAGAGGAGAAGAGGAGGCCCTTTAAACTATCATAACAACCCTCCAGAGAAGGTTCACATGCATCAGCCCCTTTCAGAATGAGACCTGGAGGTTTATTCAGTGCAGAAAAGATCCTGTACTATCCACAGATTTCTGTCAGATCTAATAAAATACATTTGGAAGATATGTGCTCGTCTGTGAGGTGTGTTTGTCAGGTTTACATTTTTGGGACTTAATATGCAAACTTACTGCAGAGAAATAGCAGACAAGCAAAACTTAATTTAAATAGCATATTACATTCTAGGTGAAAGCACAATGTCCTGTACATGTGTCCTATCATGGACTATTAGCCACAAACACCATGTGGATAGTGTAAACATAAAAAACAGACATAAATATCATGGAAAAGTCATTGTATGTCACAATCACATTTTCCAGACCTGGAACGGTCATGGAATTTTGTGTTGTTAAATTGTTAGTTATCTTCCGTGGATAACCTTCCGCATAATGTCACATAAAGGCAAATTTATTTTCTGCAACTGTTGATGTATCGTAGCTCTTATACGTGTCTGTGTGACAACGTTTTGTTTACCATCACTTTGGTTTCTTTATTTTCTCCCTTCGAGGATTTGCTGCTTTTCTTTGTCTCATGTGACAGTAAATTTGAAGTCTTCGTCGGTCAAAACAAACAATATGAAGGTATTTCCTTGGGTTGCAGGAAATCATTGTTGCAAAGGTTTACTATATTCTGATACTTTTTTACACACAACACACTTTCTTGAGCAAATAATGGATGAGTTGAGTAATCTGCTGATGAATTGATATTGAAAATAATCATTAGTTGTGGACTCCGGTTTACAGCATTCAACACCAGTTTGATAACGTAGTAGTAGTATTTGATTTCGTACGTAAATGCTTTTGCTACACTGTGGTGTGTATCTACACTCACCTGGTTTAAATGAAGTTGGTCTTATAGTACAGTCCAGCAGTAAATCCCCCCTTCACCAAGGTATTATACTGACAGCTGTTTCTGTTATTCCGCCAACCTTCGCTCATATCAATGGGGTTGACAAACTATTAGAAACACCTGTCAGCATAACACAGTACAGGTGCTCATATTATCAATGATAATGACAATGAGACTAATGATCCTCAGGGGAAGTTCACAGACTCCCCAGGAGTATGTGAAGTACATAAAATATATGTAAATAAAGATGAGCTCCTCCTTTACCAGCTTCAACATTAAAGTAATGAACACATAAATGCATCAATAATTATATTTCTATAATATAATATGTATTATTCTTAAATGAGTCATTCTATAACTAATGTACTTTTGGTAGTAAGTATATTTTGATGCTTTTGATGCATTACTACTATTATTATAGATCTGAGTATGTCCTCCTCTGGCTGTGTCAGTTGGCTTTTAAAGAAGGCATTGAGGAGCAAGTGAATGGTCAGGCACAGTGATGCCGTTTACTAAAGGTGTTGTCGTACTTCCGGGATGATCCACCTGACGGGCACGGGACGTGACGTCATCTAGGTGTTAAACAGACCGGAGAAAGTCAGAGCAGCACAAAGTGAAGATGAAGAAGAGATTTTTATTCGCTGTAGCTATGATTTAGTTTATGTTATATCTTAACTGAGATATTTAGTAGGTTTTTATTTTGTCTCTCCATGTTCAGACAATTCCAGACAAACTGACCGTGAACGCATCACCGTGACGGATGACTGAGTAAAAACACTGCACTTTGTCCCATCTGTTTTATTTTCATTTTTTCTTGAAATTCGCTTTTGTTTCGGAGCTCAGCTCTTCAAACTCGCACATGGAGTCCGCAGGTGAGATCAGTTCTACTGTTAGTACGATAAAGATAAAAGTATCGTGCAGAGATTTTGCTACAGTAAATGTACAAGACTGAAAGCACACAGTCATTTCTGCCCTGGAGGGTTAAAGGCTTCTCCAGCGGTGGAATATGATTAGGTATATTTACTGTAAGTACTGTACAAATTTGAAGTATTTGTACACTACTTGGGTATTTCCATTTTATGCAACTTAATACTTTTACTCCATGATATCTCAGAGGTAAATTGTGTACTTTGTATTTAGGTCTTCACTAGGTTTACTCCTTTAGTTAGTTAGTTAGTTAGTTTTGCATACAAAACATACAAAGGGCTTATAAACAACTTCACCGTAAATTAAACCACCATGTATGTACATATATGAGGTCCAAAGGTCTAGGCATTAGCCAAATACGTCTATTTTGCATTTGTTTTGAATCTAACATCTTTTTTTTTTTTTCATTTTAAGTAATGTCAGCCTAACAATTTGAATGAAAAGTTCATGAATTTCAGAATATCTGTGGTATGTCCCCCTTTTGATTTAATGACAGCATGCACATGAGCCGCTGTGGACTCCCCAAGTTTGTACATAACCTGGTATTCCATCATGATTTGACAATGTTCCCAAGAGTTTCTGGTGACTTCTCAGTCTTCAAGGGTGCCCATAAATGTTCAGTACAGTTGAGGTCAGGTGACTTTCTAAGAAAGTCCATAACAGTCAGGCCTCCTTGATCTTCTGTGGACTTGTATTAACACCTTTCTAATCATCTGACTACTCAAAGCGCTTTAAAGGGTAACTTCGGTATTTTTCAACCTGGACCTTGTTTTCCCTCTTATATGTGTCTAGGTGACTTATGGGAACAATAATTTTTGAAACTGGTCCAGCATTGAGTGACAGGGCTGCAGTTGGCAGCAGTGAAACAGGCTGCAATGTAATCTTCTGGGGCAATTGTGCACCCTCAATGTATGTCCACTAAAACGTGTTTATTTTTTGCCACTGACAGGCTCAGATTATTATTATAAGTGTCTAACAACATGACAGAAAGGATCCTTACAGAGACAAACCTTTGTGTTAAAGAGTAAGATCCTTTCTGTTTGACCCGAAACAGCCCAGAAATTGCCATTGCCAAACCCACCAGACTCCATTTAAATAAGCAGGAATTTTAGTGTGTATAAGGCTAGCATATCTTTACATCTAACTGGGTGAATAAGGTTTTAATTCAACCCAAACCAGAGTTGTTGATTGTTGAAACAGTGGAAATTTGAACCAAGATGGCTTTTGTGATTTTATTTTGTGTTGTGGACTTTGAATGAAGTGTGTTGTGCAACGCTAAAATTACTGTTTATTTAAATGGAGTCTGGTGGCTTTGACAATGGCGATTTCTGGGCTGTTTGTGGTTAAATAAAAGATAATCTTACTCTTTTACAAAAAGGTCTGTCTCTGTCAGGATCCTTTCTATAATGATGTCAGACATTTAAAATAACAATCTGAACCTGTCAGTGGCATAAGCTAGCACTTTAAGGGGACATAAATTGACAATGCACTAGGGTTGTCACGATACTAAAATTTCAAACTCGATATCGATACCCAAGAAAATATTCAATACTCGATACAGCAGCAAAAAATTAAGAGGCATGTCATTTTTTAAATAAAGATCAGAACAGTAACATCAATGATAACAACAAAAAATCCCCCCAAAATAAATAACAACCAGAAACAAGATCTGTCCATACAAATGTATTTATCTACAGCCCTGTTTATTTTCTGTGCTTCTGGTGAATTGGCACCATATTTTCGTTGCTGATCAAATAGAGTTGGTAGTTTAGGCTCAGGATGCTCCTGTTTCTACCTCACTATGTGATCAGAGAACCAGGGGTTACGGGAGAAACCAAACGTTTTTTCAGCTTCAATCTGTGACTTTACAGTTAACATAACTTTTCAGACACACATAATTGTGTTGTCCTGTTAAACTAACATTGTCTATTAATGTTACAGACGGGCATGACTGATAAAGTTTTCTGCTTAGCTCCCACATTAACGTTAGAAGTTATATTTTAGTTTGATGCTGGCGACACCAGCTGCTCAGCTGCTAGTGAGGGGAGGGGCTGTACCTGCCGTCTGCAGCGTGCTGTGTTCACTTCACTAAATATTTCCAAACAGCGCTTTTTCCTTTATCATTTTTGACCAAAACTGGCTGCTCTGATCCTCCTGCAGCTGCGCTGGCCATATTACAGCAACAGAAATGTGTGCATGCATGCACAGCGACGACAACAAGCCGGGTTGCAGCGAGGGCTCTGTGCCTGCCAGACGCTGCCTGCACAGCGCGTGTCCGTCAGACCCGTCGCGCACCCGACAGGCGCTGAGGTGGCGTGCACTGTTAGTATTGATACTTTTGTAAGTTAGTATTGTATCCGTATACAGCGTTTGAGTATTGATACTTTTCAGAGTATCAATACTTTTGACAACCCTACAGTGCACAATTGCCCCAAGTGGTTACATTACAGCCTGTTTCAGTGCTGCCAGCTGTAGCAGTCTCACTTAATACTGGACAAATTTCAAAAACTGTTGTTGCCATTAGTCACTTCGACACAAAAGCATGGGAAAATGGTGTCATGGTTGAAAAATACTGAAGTTACCCTTTAACACCACATTCACCAATTCACACACACACACACACACAATGACACACTAGGCTGAGGCTACCATACAAGGTGCCACCTGCAACACAGTTAACCATTCACACGCACTCACAGAATCTGGGGCTCAGTATCTTGCCCAAACGTACTTTGGGATGTGGACTGGAGGAGCTGTGGACGTCCCACTCTACCTCACCGCCTGTCAAGAAGTTCTTGCAAAGCATTTTAGAGTTCCACGCACTGCCCTCTTAGAAACCTTTCGTCAAGCCGTGACAATGAAGAGGCCCCTCTTTGCTTAGCATCACAATGTGACTTCTGACACTTTCACTGAGTTCTGTTGCCATGTTTCCAGCTATCACAATGCTACTTAGTAAGCAATGATCTGCTGGGAACATAAGGCACGGCAATAATTATTAGAGGTGGCCGCTGGCTGAAAGTCAGTGGAAGGGACACAACTCAAGGGAGTCTGACCTTTTGTACCTTTTGCCACAAATTTGCTTAAATTTGATTGCTTACCTAAAAATGTTGCAAGATGTTGAATAATTCATCTTTTTTTTACATTTCATATACATTTGGCTTTATTTTTTCCATATAGATTAGAAAAAAACATACTGGTTAATTATTAAAAACAATTAAATGGGATTTAAGGTATTTTTTCATGGGTTTATTTTTGGAGGATCGAGCAGTTAATGGGCTTGTAATCCTTTCCATAACATAAATCTAATTTATTTTAATTCACAATAATAATGAACCCAAATTGTTATCTCTTTCCTTATTGATCTCTGCTTAATATATGCCAGTCTCCTTCAAAATTAGATAAGGTTCCTAATAATGATGGACGAGACAAGATACATTTAACATTATTATTTGATGGCAAAGAAAATTCTAACATTTCCTCTCCTCTACTCAGTTTTAATTAACTTCGCTTTATAGTTTAGTTCTCCTTTTGTTTTTGTCCACTTTGTATCTTTATTTGGTCTGTTTTCTGTGATGCACTTAAATCTAATTTCTTCTCCAGGCATCAATAAAGTATTTATTTATAAGTTACTAGTGAAATTAACTTAATCTTAATTATCTTAATCCTCTCATTTCTCATTTTAGTGTTTTGGTAAGAAAATAATTATAAATAACTACCTCTGAAGGGTCATTTGTTTGACTTTGGTTATATTTAAAGGATCTTTGCACAATAATTTGTAACCCTGTTAACATGCATTTAGGCATAAAATCCCTTAATTACTAGGGACTCCATAAAGCAATCATGAATAGATACCTTAAAAAAAAATCATTTAAAATCATTTATTGGAGAAATTAAGGACATTTAAAGGATAAGATGATGTGTTTTGGTGTGACATTTTCAGAGATGTGACTCATTTTCTGCCTCTCATTGGACAGATGGTCAGCGGGGGCGGTACAGTGGCAGTCAGAGACGTTCCCCTTTCGACCTCATCATGAACCAGATCCGCAGGAAGCGCACAGCCTCAGACAGGAAGCCGCTGGGACGCTTCCTGTCTCGAGACCGGACAGGGATCCCTGAGGATGGAGAGGTGGAGGAGAAAGGACAGAGCTCAGGTGAGCAGTAAGGTTTGTTCTTTGATGTTTCACAGCAGCATGGGAATTTGATATCATTTTCTATGTTATTTTCTTGTTCAAAAATGTCAAAGTTTTGTGTTTCAGGTGTTGCTGAGGCAGCAGAGAGTGAGTGTGACGTCGGCTGGGGTCGAGTGGGTGCGTTCCTGCAGCGGTTGGGGAAGAAAGCCGACAGCAGGAGCCTCAGTCTGGCTCACTGTGACCTCACTGCTACAGACCTGCTGGAGCTAGGTGGCTATAGTCAGGTTTTTACTCTTACGTTATATGAGATTCTTTAGTTTTTGATGTTTAAATGACAGGTAAAATAACCTTAAAGTACTTCTTTATTTTGCTTATAATCAGATGATCAGAGTGCACTTAAGTCAAGAAAAAGTAAAGTAAAGAGTGGAGTCAGTTTGCAGAGCTGGACATTCACCAGGTTTAAATGCTGTTTCAAACTAATATAAATGCATGAGAATGGTTCAAAGATGTCTGCCCTACAAACATTCTCCTCTCTCCACAGCAACGCTGCTCCAGTTTCTCCCCCAGCTGGAGGAGATGGACATCTCCTGGAACGAGCTGATTGGCGGATGTCTGAGAGCGCTGACCTCTCACCTCCAGCATGTTAGCAGGGTGAGAGTGCTGAGGCTCTGCAGCTGCAGGCTGAACGCTGATGATGTTGCTGCACTGGGTGGGTCATTATTATTATTTCTGCCAAAGCTTCGAGAATGAGTCCATTGATTCTATCAGAAGTCAGAGCTGGTGAATGTTGTTTTAAAGTCAAGCATCCAGTTGTTTTAATATTAGAAATCTGATGTTTTCTCTGTATCTGTAGGTTTGTGCAGAATATCAGCAGGTACACTCCTGATAATCAGTTAATTGTTTGTTGCTGTCCTTTTTCCAGCAATAAAAAAGGACATTACCTACCTCCACATTCTAATTGTAATGACTCTTTTGCTACTTTTTCTAAAATTTTATGATAACACACTGAGTCTTGGGCTGAAATTACTCAGTATGAAGATGTTACCTTCAGCTTCAGGAAGTTTTATAGAACAAACAATCCATTTATTAAAAATGTCATTGGCACAGTAATCAAAAATGAAAGTAATTGTTGGTTGCAGCTGTAATCTTACCAGATTATGTTTTAGCAGCTCTTCAAGGCTTTGAAAGTGCACCAATGGCTCATGGGAAATATCGTTATTGAATGTAAAAGAAAACATGCATTGTTTTATTGTTATCTCGACATGGTGTTAAAGTTTTACCAACCAGTACATAATCTGATGATAATTTATGGTAGAGGATGCATTGAGCAAGTTACATAAAACATTTAATTGATCAATAAGAATCAAAGTCGGTTTTCACATACAAGGAATTTGCTTTGGAGTATTGGCGCATAATCATTAAATTAAATTAAATTAAATTAAATTACAATAAAAATATAAAAAAAATACTATAAAAAGTAAAAAGTTCACAGTATAAAGTATATAAACAATGTGTGCATGTGGGCAGACAGTGGTCCAAGAGGTGTGTGTTCATGTAACAGTCACTAAGACAATCAACTAAACATTCATCAACAACTATTTTGAGAACTGAGTTATCATACAAGTCATTCTGGCAATAAAAAATACCAAACATTTGATGGTTTAAACTTTTGAAATGTGAGGATTTTCTACTTTTTCTTGTTTATATCAGAATAAGCTAAATATCTTGTGGTTTTAGACATTTGGTCTAATAAATAAAGCCATCCGAAGATGCCATTTTGGATTTTTCTGACAAGATGGTTCATCGATTTATCGCTAAAATAATCAATAATGAAAATAATGTTAATTGTTGCTCTACAGTTGCAGTTCCTTGTGTCAGAGGCTGGTAGGTAAGTAGAGGGGGCTGAGGGTTTCAGCACTCTGTGGTGTTATATTTAAAAGTTAAGAGATCAATGGATTATATTGCTTTATATTGTGTTTGTGCAGGTGAAGCTCTTGGTTCCATCCCTCTCTTGGAGATCCTTGATTTGTCCTGGAACAGTGGCATTGGGGGCGGCACTTTGCAAGGCCTGCTGGGTAAACTTCACCCACCACTGAGGGAGCTCCACCTGGTGGCCTGCCAGCTCACTGAGGCTGATGCTGCTGTACTGGGTACTCACTTACACACATAGACAGTATATATTTATAGGGAAGGAATAAGGCATCCCCCCTTATCTATTTCTTTGTCAGATTTCCTACATTTGAAGAACAGCCATAGAACATGAGTAATGTCACACCCTTCACTCAGACTGCTGTGTGTAACATATATGTCCTGTGTGTCCCTCTCAGGAGGAATGGTGTCTGCTCTCCCCAGACTCTGTGTGTTGGATGTCTCCTGTAATCCTCAGCTCACACAGGAAGTCAATGCCGACGGCTTCAGAGAGCTGGCCTCCTCTCTCTCTCACGCCACCTCCCTCACCACACTGCGACTGCAGGCCTGCGGTCTGACTGCAGACAGCCTCGATGCTCTCGGTAGGAGTTCTAATGTTTTCTGTCGATATGCATGATGTGACAGGTAGTTTGATTCTGGTTGATGAAGGTGCCACTGCTCTTTTTCAGTACTGGGTTTTTCCCCACATTGTCTCTATTGTATCTTATGAATAGAGGCTAAAAATGCCCAAATCATGTTTTTCTTGGACTCTTGTTTAACATGAATCTATCTATTTAGGCCAACAGATTTCCTGCCATTTTTTTGGCAAGACATGTTTACATTTTTCACCTCCCCTTCAACAAGTTTTAAACCATTATCTCTATTTTTTGGGATCAGCCTTAAAAAAGTGAATGTTTTGTGGTACTACAACCAAATTCTTGTAGTTGTAGCCTATTTGTATGGTGGCCCAGAAAGCTCGTTGCACTGCAACTTAAGAAAACACATAATATTGTCAAAACAGAAGCAAATTAAGAAACATCTTCATCAATTTGACAACACAAGGCTGCAAATAGAGAAAACACAACCAAATACAGAAACGTGCTGCAAATAAATTTGTCAAATTGGTGAAAATGTTTTCTTAACTTGTGCGTTGTCTATTGGCATGTGCCCTTTATATGTTCGACATACATTGCTATATCTCTTCCATGCACCATGCAGCTGCAACAAATGTAGATTACACACGCTTGTATCAACTCTAATTCAGCAAACTTTGATGCCATTAAAGACCTCACCATAGCAACTTTAAATGGCCAGGTTCTGACTAACTTTGAATTGTGCACAATAGAAAAGTACAGTGCAACAGAGTCGTCTCAAAGTCAGTTGGTTTTGGTTAGATGCCTAAAATAAGGTCTGTGGTTAAAACAAGCTGGAGAGACTTTCACGTTTCTACGACATAAAATACATCAGTAAATATACCACTGTACTTTTTGAAGCTTTAATATGTAATAAAAAAGGTGGTTGCTAACAAGTGGCTAAATGAGACTACAGAACAGGCCGAACACGGCTTTACAGCCCTGTTGTGGTGGGGATGTATAAGTCCTGTGGACGTGGTGTTGCTGTTTATAGCCTAATGTTAGCTTTCTAACTTCTGGTGATTGCATTTATGCTTCAAAAATCACAAAAGTGGTGTTCATTTGTGAAGGTTATCTTGCTGAACAAAATGTGTAACTATCATAAATGTTTGTTTGCCACAGAGCTTGTTTTCTGCAATAATCCAAAATGAAATGGAAAAATCCCATTGGTGTTTTGACGAGGGAACTAGGGCGATGCTAAGTTCTGCATTGGCCCACAGAAAAAAGTCATGCCTACAGCCCTCTATTCATCCTTTTATAGACTCAGACGGGATTAAAATAAAAATGGTGGAACAGAAAACATAACCTCCTTCACTCAATAACTGCATTCTAACGCTAGCATATCATTACTTGAAATTCTTCATACATTTATATTAGATCTTGTCTGGTAAAAATAAAAAGGCATTTAGACTAACAAATTCTGGTTTCTGGTTTCCAAATTCCATCTGCTGCGTCCTCCTGTCAACGTCCTGCAGGTGGTTCGCTCCACTGCCTCCCCTCAGTGCGAGAGTTGGACCTGTCCTGTAACAAAAGTCTAACCGGAGGGCTGGACCGCCTCACCCTCCACCTGGCTCACCTCACACACCTGGAGAGCCTCGACCTCCATCTCTGCTGTCTCACACACACTGACCTGGAGGCCCTGAGTGAGTGTGTGTGTGTGTGTGTGTGTGTGTGTGTGTGTGTGTGTGTGTGTGTGTGCAGACTCTTGATTGAACTGAACCGATATGATTGACAGTTCAATCAAGAGAGAGTCGTTCTGAGAGGAAAGAATATCTATTTACATGAGCACAAATGTGAAAAGTCTTTGGTGATTAGACCCCTCCATTTCATCTATTCCAGGGGGATGAGAAAAATGTAGTAGATTAATTAAGGAACCCTCCCCCTGTGGCGTCTAGACACTGGTGGTGGTAGTGGTGGTGATGAGATGAAAAGGGAACTGGGGATCTGGATGTGAAGAGGAGTGGGTTTTTGATCAGCTTGTCCTGGGGTCTGGATAAGGTGACTGGAGGTGAATGGGGTTGGGGAGGGCGCAATGATTCCACCTAAAATGACAGCTGACAGGAGCAGAGAGGAGAATAGATTTAAAGTTTGGCAGTAGCATCATGAATGGCTGAAGGAGAGCTTGGCAAAATATGATCAGCTAACTAGGAGAGGGAATACCTATAATCAGCTGATTGGAGGGAGCACTAGGAGTGGGATAGAGAGAGAATTGTGAATGAATATAGCATAAAGAAAGTCCTCCTGACTGAACTTAAGCTGAGCTTTATTTAGCGATGAGGTCATCAGTCATGTGACTTGTTTTCTCCAGTCCAGGTGCTTCCCTCTCTGACGGCACTGATGGAGCTTGATGTGTCGTCCAATAAGGAGGCAGGGAGCGTGGTCCACCCGCTGGTCTCCGCCCTCCCTCTGACACAGATGAGGCGTCTGCCACTCAACAGCTGCAGCCTCAACCAGGAGTCCTTTACTGCTCTGGGTAGGCACATGCTACTACTGATACTGCTACAGCTAGTACTACAATGCCTCTAATAATAAATCATATTATGAACCGTATTTTTCAATCAGTGTCTGAACGTAGCTGCTTAGTTGTGATTTAAGCAAATTTAGTGACTTTTATGCATTGAGTGTGGTGTAGTGCCAAACTGCACAGGGTCAGGTATGTAATGTAACTCACGTGAAGTCACTGATTTTTGTGTGTGTTGGTGTGTGTGTCAGCTCTGGCCATGCCGTACCTGCGCAGTGTGGATGTGTCCTGGTGTATAGTGGTTGGTGGTCATTTAGCGTTGCTCCTGGATGCTTTGCAGCCGTCTGTCATCCTGGAGCTCCGCCTCAGCAGCTGTGAGCTCACCACTGATGACCTGCATCACCTAGGTAACACACACGCGCACACACACACACACACAGATATATAAAGAAACCCCCAACAAAACATACAATTTTGTTAAAATAAAGGGTTTTTCGTTTGGGTGGAAACCTTTTTAGGCTTAAAATAAGTTGGTCTTCATCTCTGTGAAATTATCAAACTCACATTAGACTAACTAAGACTGGCCTAACACTAATGGCCAGTTTGAAACATCTTTGTGAAACCGGTTGTTGTGCATCCTGGTTCACTGTCACTGTCATGGTTTACTCGGACACTGTTGTCAGTAACACCTGTGCTTTTCCAACTCTGACAAAAATGTCTGCTGAATGTACTTCAGCAGAATGTACTTCACAAACCATGCTCCTGTGTTTTAGATGACTTTTTCATTCTAGGCAGCCTCTGGCTTCCATTTATTTCTGTGCACACTGTAAATATACTCGAAGACTATTGAAATCTCCTTGAGTTATATAATCCATCACAGTGAAATTAAAGGCTGCATTCATTTCTGTAAAAAGTATTTTATTTTTTTGTGGGTTTGTGCTAGTAATCGGCAATCAGATAGTATTTGAGAGTCCTGTAATCTTATTTTAAAGGTCCAGTTTTGGTATATTTAGATAGTGACATTCGCAATTTGGCATTTGCCACTCTAGGCACATCTGGCGAAAACTAACCCTGCCTTCATGATGGTTGTAATGTTCATGTAATGTTTTTGTTGAAACTGTTTTAGAGAGGTGTTAACTTCATGATCATTTTGGAGGGTGTAGTTTGTGGTGCATTGAATTGTATTGCATAATATTGACAGGTGTCCACCCTATTCATATGACAACTTGACCCGATGCTGTGGCATTGCTTCAAACAAAGCGGACTGGGGAATTATGTGCCAAAGCCACATCAAAGCCACCAGACTCCGTGACAAACAGTCATTTTTACTCACTGAACACAGGAGCTGCTTCAATCAGTTACTTAGTTTGTGTTATTTAGTGACTTTGGTTAATCTGAACTGACAACACCAAAGCCACATAATAACACAAACACTAACATAACAGTTTGAGGCAGTGGTAGAACAGCAGCTCCTGTGGTCAGTGATGTTAAATCAGTTTTTCTCAGTGGGGTTAAAAAACGGTTAAATTTTCCTGTTGGAAATCGCTGTCTGACGTTATGGTGAAGCAGTGAAAATATTCAAAATATAGCGTACAGTTAAACCAATATACATTATTGTAGGTGGGACTTGTTTTAGGTGCCTTAAATACATTTTGTTGGTGACCCCTCCACAGCAGTGCATTTTGTAGCTTTCAAGTTGGACTCCATCCTGCTTCTTCAAACTGAGGGCGTGTTGACTGACATCTACTGTATGTAATATACTGTCTATGGATAGGTTCCCCATACAAGCCCACTTAAAAAAACCGAAACTATTCCTTTAACATTAGTCGATTCAGGAAACTTTTAAAATAACACTCTTTAATATTTGGGCTTGGGGGAAGGTATCAAGTATTTTCACGTCGAAAGGCTCAAGTCCAAGTGAAGTCCTGACTTATTGGTGTTAAAGTCCAAGCCAAGCTGCAAGTCTTTTTATGATTTTGTCAAGTTGAGTTTAATTTCATCAAACCAAGTCTTCACCTTTGCTAAACTGTACATCTCTGCTTAAGTCTTAATTCCTCATCCTGTGCAGCTGCAGTGTGCAGACGTGGCTGCCTGTCCTCTCTGCGGGTGTTGGATCTGTCCTACAACGGCTTGGTGGGAGATGATGGCTGGTCCGCCCTGTTTGCTGCAGGAGGCCTGGGCTCACTGGAGGACATCGACCTCAGCTTACGACCATCGACCTTCGCTCCCTGTGCAGCCTGGCTGCCGGCGCTGCTCTGTGCCTTGCCTCGGCTTTCTGCGCTGACTCACTTGGCGGTGCAGCGGTGGACTATCGGCTCTCGGGACAGAAAGCAGCTGGACCACTGCTTGAGGAAGAGGAGCGTCCTGCTGGAGTGGGATCCACCAAGTAAAGACACAACGGCATCATTTAAGGCGACCAATCAGGAGAGTCCTGAGGAGTAGGGATTCAAAACCCTGAAGATGCTGATCTGATATCATATGTCACTAAAGAAGGACATCTGTAATAAAAACCATCACCAGCACTCTGAGATTTAAGCAGAAACATGACTGTGCCCTGGATAATAGTCTGTACATTTGATAAGGATCTCCTCAGGTCTTGAAAATTGTAAAAATCCGTAAAATATTTTTGATATTTTCTAGAGCTTGAAAACTTTTAAAATTGGACAAAAATATCTTGGAAAGCTCATTTAGCCTTTTACTTTTAAAGGTCCAGTGTGTAGGATTTAGGGGGATATATTGGCAGAAATGGAAAAAATATAATAAGTATGTTTTATTTAGTGTATAATAACTCAAAAATAATCATTAAATTTTCTTTACCTTAGAATGAGCCATTTATATCCACATAGGGAGTGGGTCCTTGTGGATCGCCATGTTTACAGCCATGGCTCTACAGTAGCCCACAGCGGACATACCAAACACTGGCTCTAGATAGGGATATTCACGTTTTTGCATCAGTCAATGTAGTTAGAAGCCCTGTCGTGACGAGAGCGTTACAGACCTCTGCAGATACTTCAGCTCCTGGTTAAAACCTCCTGAACAAAGAACATTGAAGGAGTTCTAATGGGAAGAAGTTTCAGCTGGTTGCATTCTGCAGTCTTTTTGGCTAGATGCCTCTAAATTCCCCAAAATCTTACACACTTAACATTTAACTGCAGATTGATTATGACCTAATTCATATTCATGTTGCCCAGATAATTTTGTAAGCATAAATTTAACTATTAACTAAAATTTGGTTTAAGAATTAGGACTTAGGGTCAGTCAATGTGGCTGAAATTAACATAAATATTTAAACATGTTTGTAATATCTATATGCAAGATATGGTATTCATAATAATTCTAAAATAGTCAAACTCACAACCAGTGAAATGAACTGTGTTCACTGTGTCCACAATTTTATTGGAGAACAAGGCAAACTGTATCTGCTGAGGAACATTTTATTTCCGTTACTGATTTCCCTGAACTTATGCTGCAATCTATTGCAAGTCAGAAGTCGCCGACTCAGTATTCCTGACCACTGACCTAGATGTGTCCCAGTGCATCTGCTGGGGAAAACATGGATGCCTGCAGCAAACTGATGTTCGTATGTCATGTCTCTGAGCTTCACAAACATCTACAGAGGCTTAGATCAATTACCACAGCGACATTAGTGAAGAGAAAGACTGTATAAAATGAGTCATTTTTCTTGCTCGTCTTTGCTCGCTAAAATATCGAACTACAGCTTAGATTCGTGTGAATGGGTGCTGAGCTGAACAGAGTGAACCACCACAGCCAACATCACATTGTTGTGTGCATTCATTTTGTGTGGACAGAGATGGAGATACGCATGTGTGAAAAGACTTATATCAAGCGCAAATCAAGTAAATGGAAATGGTAGCTACAATGTTATTACAGCACATTTCACTCCCCAAAAAGTACATCAGATGTAATAACGCCATGTTACTGTGACATCAGGTGTGTCTATGTCGGGGAACTCACTAGATAGTTCGATAGATAGATAGCATGACCATTCCATTGCGCCTTTCCATGTGAAGGTCTTACTTTTTTTCCGAGTTCCAACTTCAGCAGATTGCTGCGTGTTAACCAAACATGGGGGTGGTCACATAGAGCACTTGGCCTCCGCATTCTTCTCTGGGCTCCTTTCATTGGTTTTTAATTGCAGTTTCTTTGTTGCCCAGTTTGATAAAATCTGTGATGAACTTGGATGCTCTTATGGAATACTTGACTGTCTAGCATGCATGCATAGGTTTATTTTACAAGCTTAAATCTTTGCACTTTACATTATACACCCTTAAATCTATGCACTATACACTTAAATGTAAATAAGATATAAGGATTTACATTTTGGAGGCACCTTTGATTAAAAAAATCTCACAGGCAACAATTGATTGTTCAGAAGACTTATTTTATCACCACAAGTTTGAGAGTTCACAAGATCTTTCTTCTGGCACATATACATTGTGTTGTTTGTTTATTTGATGTGTGTGCATTATAGTCAGGTCTCTTTAAGTCTGTTGGGATTCTGGTGGGTGTGAGGAGGTTTTGAGATTAACGAGAGCCCTAACAGGACTGTAGGGGAACAAGCTGCTGACTCTCAGTGTGTGGTGCAGAGGTAAAGTCAGGGCTGGCAGTGTGGTGTGTCAGCAGGTCTGTTGCAGTGTCGGAGTTGGGGGATGTGTCTGTAGCGGAGCTGTTTGTGCTGCAATAGTGTCTCCTCAAACAGTGGAAGACCTCAGCGAGAAACACCTGACCATCCACCTCGTAGGCGCTAACATCCGTCTGCTCTGGAGGAAGACGGCCGCTGGCGATCAGATCTCTGAAGGCCTGAAGGGGTAGAATTAAAGTTATGAGGTAAAATATGACTGTGTCTCTGTTGCAGTTCTGACAGGTGAAAAGGATGTGTAGAAAATGTCACCTGACAGACCGACTCCTCCAGGTGGTTCCCCCAGATGTAAATGTGGTTCAGAGATGTATTAACTGTCAAAGCATGAGCCAGAGAGAGCAGACCCTCCGTCCTGATGTTGTTACTGCTGACAGACAGCCTGACAGACAGAGACAGTGTTTGTATGTCTCCTGTAAACACTTTCAGATGCTACAGGGGAGTCTGATAACAGATAATAATTCAGTCATCTAAACATTGTAAAATATGTGAAATATTGGATATTCTAACACCTTCAGACCACTAAAAATGATTAAAATAAGTAAAACCAGGATATTTTCTCCGCTTCAAATTTCTAAAACTTCTTAAAATGAGGAAAACAGGATTACATTTTCTCTTCAAATACCTAACACAGGTTATTTTATCCCCTTTTAATCTCTAAAAGTCCTTTAATGAAAGTAAAAACATGAATTTTTCCCTCCTCAAATCTCTACAAATCCTTTTAAAACAAAAACGGGATATTTCCTCTTTTTCAAATCTCTAAAAAATCCTTAAAGTAAGTTTAATAAAACTGGATACTTTGTCTTGTTCAGACATGATCACAGTCATACACAATTAGACATTCCTAACTTTAGGAAGCTAGAAAGGTTGGGAGTCAGTGCCCTGACACCAAGGTGGCACAGAATACATCACGTCTTAAAAGCAACAGCGGGTATGAAGAAAATGTGCCGTTAGCCAGAGGGTAGAATGCCCCTTTAATGGTTATCTAATGTTGCAAGGATGATTTTTGTCTGAGTGTGTTGGACTCACTCTTTCAGGACGCAGCCTGGCCAGGTAAGGGCCTCACTCAGGTACACAGCACCTTCATCTTCAATCCGATTGGATGACAGATCTATGACCTCCAGGGTCAGGTTCTGCTTCAGCAGCTTGGCCAGATGATGCACGCCATCACGAGTCACTCGGTTACTGAAGACAACAAAGAGAAGACTGTTCAGTGGATTCTGAAATGTACCTGTTTCACTCCATCTATCCAGAGGATGAGGAGGATTTTAAGAATAAACAACTTGCTGTAGAGGATGATTTTGTTCCTACCAGTGCAAGTCCAAGTAGCGCAGGCCGTGGTTGAGCCGCAGGCCTTCAGTCAGTCTCTCCATCCCGGTGTCCGTCATCCCCATCTTCCCCAGGTGGAGCTCCACCAGGCTGCTGTTCACTGCCAGCATCTCAGAGAAGTGCATTGCCCACTCCTCCTGAGACAGACAGAGAGCTTCAGGTTAGAAGAGTCATACATCTGTCTGCTGATGTGTATGAGCTTGTACATG
Organism: Epinephelus moara; assembly: GCF_006386435.1. Lineage (NCBI taxonomy): Eukaryota > Metazoa > Chordata > Actinopteri > Perciformes > Serranidae > Epinephelus > Epinephelus moara. The sequence goes on from NC_065516.1 coordinate 1,646,325, forward strand.
TATGCTGAGCTTGTATTATTTATCAAATGTGATTTTGTGTGTATAATACACCAGTGTGGTGCTCAGTGTGTTTGTACCTGGTGGCTGAAGAGCAGTGGCCGGCTGATATCAACAGAGCAAAGAGTTTTGTTGCTTTTCAACATGATAGCAAATGCTATCACACTCTGAGTGGCCTGCAGGGACAGAGGCAGCCAACACAACACCCCTTATTATCAATGTAAAATCAAAGGAAGAAAATAAATATTCATATATATTATTTTTGAGGTTAATTTTGTGTAACAAATTGTCACTTAGCAACAGTCTTTGGGGCAGAAAAATGAAGCCAAAATGGAAGTGCCAAAAACTGCAGTTCTTGTAATGGCCACTGGAGGCTGGCTCCAAGAGTGAGTCAGTCCCCACAGACCCCCATGTTAATATGTCCAACATTACAGCAGAAATAAGCATGTTTACAGCCTGGTACAAAAAACAGTTTTGGTCTCAATAGCTAAGTTTCCTGTTTATGACAACTGTACAAGGGTGAACCTTTATATTACTCACCCATTTTGATTTTATTAAAGCTTAAAGATACTCATAGTTAAGGGCAAGGCTGCTTTGAATGACAGGCTGTCTGCCAGGCATTGCTGCAGTCTATGAGTCAGATCTACTCCTCACTCATCCACAGCTTCACCACCTCGTCCAAATATAGTTTAGTTTAGTTTCATTTATTTGTGATGGGACATTACAAATGAACAAGTACACATGGTATAAAAATGCCACAATTAACGAAGGGGCTATTTTTCTTTTGTAGTCCGTTAAGCAAAGGTGTTACAAAAGGCTTCTTACAATACAACAAAGAAACAAAAAGTAAAAAAAAAAATATATATATATTAGTATTAGTAACATATTTACATATAGAACAACACTGCCAACAAACAGGACATACAAATATCAGCAACAAAAAAAGAAAATAAATTGCCAAACTCAGTCCATAAACAGGAGTCCATAAACCAATGGGTGACGTCACAATGGCTACATCCATTATTTTGCACAGTCTTTGGTTATTAGCCTGATGCTTTACAGAATAAATAGTACCAGCATGATGTGCTCTTTGTGTGTGTGTGTGTGTGTGTGTGTGTGTGTGTGTGTGTGTGTGTGTTTACCAGGTCACAGTTGGCCAGCTCCAGCTCCCTCAGGCTGGTGTTCACCTGCAGCATGCTGGCCAGATGCATGGCTCCTCTGTTCTCGATCTTGTTACCTGACAGGCTGAGGGACACCAAGGTGCTGTTACACTGCAGAGAGAGAGGCAGAGGGAGATATCATCACTTTCTGACATCTAACATCTTAAGGCAGAAGTGCGAAGTATCCGAGTAGTTACTATCAATAAATCTCATGTTCAGACTCAAACCAACAGTAAATGTATCCAATAACAAGTACTGTGTGTGCACCATAGGTGTGCACCTACAGCCTCATATATCTTCTTCTTCTGTGTCACAAAGCTAGCTCCATTGTTATTAAAAACACATCAGTGGGTCACACTGTTGCACTGGGTGACATGGTCTTTTATCACTATGAACACACACTGTAGCTTAATCAATCCCACAATCACTGCGCTGCTGCTACAAATACTCACTAGAGTAACAAATGTAGATTAATCTGCCGCTGAAAATAGTCCCCAACAAATGCACTACTTCCCTCTGTTCGATGAAAATACAGTGATCAGGTGTTTTAGGAAATAACTTAGATTTTCTAAATACATATGTATATACAGTATATATTAGGGTTGTTCTCAGTAGGAATCAACATGCTTGGAGCTGAGAGTCGCAGACAGTAAGTCAGACAGCATTGACAGACAGAGTAACACATTGTTGTTTTTGGTATTTGTTCTTATTAAATAAAAGTAAAAGTAAGCAGAAGAGGTGCCTATAAAAAGTAGTTCTGTGAGTGTATGTGTGTGTGTGTGTGTGAGAATGGTATGAACCTGAAGGCTCTTGGCAAGAACTTCAGCGCCGTCTGTCTGGATGTTATTGAACATCAAGTTCAGAGAGTGCAGAGCTGAGCTCTCCTCCTGCTCAGTGAAAACACAAAGATAAACATCGACTACAAGTGGAGCATTAATAATATGGCAAAAAAAAAAAAAAAACTCCATATGGGGTAACAGCAGTTTACCACCAACCTGTCCAAGGAATTAAACTATTTAATTAAATTTCCTGCTCACCTGTAAGAGGTCAGCTAGGTGTCCAACCCCTTCATCTGATATGTTATTGTAACTGACATCAAGACCTATTGAAACAAAGAAAACAAGTTTTACATTGTTAAACATGTCCTAAGGAGTTCACCTATACCTGACAGCTCACCTGCCACACTCTTGTTGTTTCTGAGACATTTTGAGAGAGCAAGAACATCTTTGTCATCAAGTCGCTGAACACGTCTTAGGCGGTTGTTACCGGTCAGTTTTAAGATGGTGTTCCTGCCAAAAACACACACAAAAAACTTTAATTAATTTCATAATTAAACACTCATGCTGCCTTCAGACTCACTGCATTAAATTTGAAATCTGATCGGATTTACATGCTTTTGAATGGAACACAAACAAATTGCATAACTAAAAGTTAATGAACAGCTGCTGTGGGTTTATTTTCTAAATTAAGTAGTTCTTGCATGAAAATCCAAACAAAACTAAGAAAAAAGTAGTTGCAAACTGGTAGTATCAGTAGTGGAAGCAGCAGCATTTTACTGTTGTAATTAGTTGACCTGGAAAATTTAAATTTGTTTTATTTCATTTTGAGTAGCGTAATTTTATAAACATACAATATATTTTCTTGATCATATTTTGTAAGTAACAAGGTAATTGTGCACTTTAGCATTTACACTAATGTAATGGAGTAAAAAGTGCAATATTTTCCTTTAAAATGTTTTGGAGTAGAAGTTTGAATAGCAGAGAAAAAAGTCGCCTTCATGAGTAAAGTGCAAAAATTCAAAATTGTAACTTCAGTACAGTGTAGTAATTGTTACATCAGTAAAGCAGTGGCTAAAAGTACATTTACTGAATTAATGTACATTTTGGATGTAATTTACTTCAGTAATTCCATTTTTATGCTACTTTTTTTTTTTTTTTTTTACCTCTACTCCATTTATTTGATCCATTCTAATACTTGTTTAGATTTATTTTTACAGATTCAGATTATTAATACAAAATAAAGAAATAAAGAAATAAAAAAACAAATAATACATGATATGTTATTTCAGGTTAATCTATCCAACGATAAATCAAGTAATTAAAATTAGCTCTGCCTATACCAGCGGTAACATTAAAGTGATGAACACATTAACTACTAATTATAATCCAACAAGCCAGTCTGAAATTGGCCATTCTGCAAAATTAGTACTTTTACTTTTAGTAGTTCAAGTATATTTAGATGGTAATACCTTTGCACTTATTTTTCACATTTTAAAAACAGAATTTTGTATTTTGTATTTTTGTAACAGAATATTTCTGTGGCATTATTAAACTACTTTTACTTTAAGTAAATGATCTGAATACTTCTTCCACCACTAAAGTAAAGTACTTAATTACTTTCCACCACCTCATTTAAAATGGAATATTTCTAAACTGTGATGCTGCCACTGAAAATATCAGTGTCAGGTTATCAGGCAGCAACACCTGAAGGCAACATTAATGTCGGAAGCTAATGATCTTGACATAACGTTACGGCTTGTTTCGTCAAAACACGTTAACTTTAAGTAATGTCAGATTACGTAGAGCCACTCACTCCGTTTCCGTCGTCGTCTCTAACACTTGTAAAATGTGTGGGTTTATTTTTATCTCATGTTCTGCGCAGAAAGCAGCGTAAAAGTCTGAAATATTTTCGTTAGCCATCGTTATTCGTGCAATGGAGTTTGAGTTACTACGGCAACGAGGGAGGATGGCGTCTCGCGAAGGACAAAAACACTAAAAACACAACAACAGGAAGCCCAAGATCTACCGAATATATATTTATTTAGCTTTTTAAAATATGCAGTCGTTTTCCAACACAAGACCAGCTCCCTAGTTTTAATATTTTAATGGCTTTATTTGGTATTCAACCACAAACGTACATTGGCTGTCATTTCTTTCTAGGTTAAATGTCCCTGTAATTCTTCCTTGAGTCACATTAGGGACTGTTCGTTACCTATTAGAGGAGGGGGTGGCGTTGTTTTCTTTTTTGTTTGTTTGTTTTTTGTTTGACTCTCCCCGAACCAATAAATATTCTTCCTCCAGTCTCCCTGAGTGACTAGCAGAAAATGCATGACCCTTACTCCACCATAAGTCAGTTATTCAGTTTTTAAAACTTACCCTTAAGCGATTCAACATTAAAAGTTGAAAGATGAAGATGAAATCCTGGAATTAAAAAAAGTCTTGCTTTTTCATTCTTGTCCTGCATGCTGGTTGGTTCATGCAAACAGTTTATTTTTGGCCAATTTTTAAATGAGACATGTAGAATAAAGGGACTTTGATGAAACATTACCATTTTAGGGTCAGATTTGATTATGTGTTTTTTCTCATTGTACATGACGTGTCTAAGGACTGTCAGCGACAATTTCTGTTTTTACAGTGTATAGCTATGATAAATGGTTTAATTTGGGCTTTCAGTTTTTAAAGAAAACATGCCTTCCAATCCCAGCTGTCAAATGAATACACAATACAGCCATTTAAAGTTGTATATCCCTCCCCTAAGCAAAAATAAAAAGCACAAGTGCCTCCCCAGTGCTTAAAAAAAAAAATGATTTGACATGCCTACCCCTTCTTTGCACCACTCCTTCCCCCTCTTAAGTTACGAAGTCCTTAGAACTACAAAATTACCATATTACTGTCTCCAACATTACATTAGTTTAGTCTTAATAATGTAAATGTCGACTTTATTTATATTAATTTTGAATACATATTTACTTTGTGCCAGTTAAACCTTATTTTGTATGTTTGAATACACGGTATTTTAGCAATTAAGCTTTTAAAGACTCCCACTGTCATACTTGAATGAACTTACAAATTAATCTTCATCATGGATTTTCATTTTTACATAACTATTATTTAAGCAATAATCATTTATTTCTCAATACTATATCTGCAAAAGTCACTGAGGCAAACACACATCTGTTCCTTTTTGTCTTTAATTTTATTTTCCTGTTGTACAGTTTTTATACAGCAGACAACTTGTATATGTAAGTCACATTTCTGTACAAGTAATGCAGACGTTTTATCGAAAATAACTAGGAAAGAGAAAAAAGAAAGCATGGAACAAAAAACAGCTACTTTCAAGCTGAAAGAAACGTGATTCAGTTTTCAAACTTGAAGCACAAACACTTCTGCTAAGACCTAAAACAGCTGCTTAAAAAAACTATTACACTGAAACAGAGAACTCGGTTATGTTTACATTAATTAAGCCAACATCACATATGTGGAACATTTATGATAAATAAAATCACATTTCATGGCGATATCAGGGCCCCGCTGACCTTTGTTATCTATTAAAAAACAACGCGTTGTTTCTTTACATGAGAGAATTCAGACAGAAAACTAACTCCAGCCACGCGTCAACGTCTGTGAAAGTGTTGTTGGATTCAAGTTTTTGGTGAAGTAGTGACGTTTAAGTGACTGTTTAAGCTTGAAACACAGAGCCAAAGTAGATGAAAACATCTGTTTCTACACTGGAGGAAAAAATGTAGAGCAGAAAGCACGTTTCTGACGTCAGTTGTGTTACACATATTTTCACCATTAAAAAATGGTCCATTACAGTCTGTTATATGGTAATACATGCCTGGATGTGACTGACTGTGGCTTGAATGCTAAAATGTGAAAATGTTCCACGAGAGTGACACCGCTGTGCCTCCGGCCTCACTGCTGAGGAGGGTTGTGTTCGGCGTTGTCCACTGTCCTGATGATGACGATCTGCTCCAGGCTCTGGGCGGGCGAGGGCGGTGGCCGCAGCTGCTCCACCAGAGCGTGGAGGGTGTCTGAGTTGATGGTCTGCTCCTGGTCGGTTTCAAAGGTCACCTGGTCGGTGGTGGTGGTGGTAGTTGTGATAGCAGGGTGAGCTGGCTCTGCCTTGAAGTCCTGCATGATAGCGGCGGTGGTGGTAGCAGTGTCATCGTCAGTGTCGGCTGCTGACGGCGCTGTGGCTTTGGGGATGGGGGTGGCTGGTTCGGGGTTGGTTGGCTCGCCTTCCGGAATGGAAGCCATGCCTTTATTTTCCTGGGTGAGTTTGCTCTGGACAAATGCCACAGGATGACTGGAGGCTAGGAGGACGACTGCTCACACACAAACACACACATGAAAACAACAGAAAGTTATTATCGAACAGGTGGGAAACTAAACGTGAAAGCTACTTCCAAATGAGGTTTTGGCTAATCGTTCTTGCACTGACAAAAATGCAAGATAACAACAGAGCAACAGTTTATTGGTGTTCTACAAGAAAAATGAGAATTACAGCCTCATGGTTGTATGCTTCTGCAGACAGGTCAGGTTGCAGTAATAGTTTACATCCATGTCTGTCCAGACCTAGCCCAGTTTCAAGGTGGACACTGAAGACTAGTGTCACCATTTCAGTATCTGACCAAATGTTTCCCCCTCTGTTACTGAATTATGATGTTGAGTAATGGCTAGAAAAGTGTGAACATTATGATGTCACAGTGAAGGTGACCTTTGACCTTTTGGATATAAAATGTCACCACATCATCATTTCATCCTATTAGCTATTTGTGTGAAAGTTTGTCATAATTAGCAAACGAATTCCTGAGTTATGGCCAAAAACATGTTCTGTGAGGTCACAGTGACCTTTGATCACCAAAATTTAATCAGGTCATTCTTGACTTATGTTTATGTTTGTGCCAAATTTGAAGAAATTTCCTCAAGGCCTTCCTGAGATATCACATTCACAAGAATGAGATGGATGCAAGGTCACAGTAACCTTGACCACCAAAATCTAATCAGTTCATCATTGAGTCCAAGTGGGCATTTGTGCCATACCTGCGGAAGTTCGCTCAAGGTTTTCCTGATGTATTGTGTTCACAAGAATGAGACAGATTCAAGGTCATGGTGACCTCTGACCACCAAATTCTCATCAGTTCATTGTTGAGCGTAAGTAGATATTTTGTCTCGAGGTGTTCTTGAGATAGTGTTTACAATAATGGCATACACAAACCGAACAGCCCAAAAACAATGCCTCTGGCCACAGCTATCGCCGGCACAGAGGCATTAAAAAAAACAGCAAAGAATGGTGGGCAACTAATGTGATCAGTGTATGCCTGAACACTGTGTAACACCGACAATACCGACTGCTGCTGCAAGTCTAACTCACAGGTGTAAATATACACTCCAAGCAAGCCTTCACACTCACACAAACATTAATACATTACCTTCACTCTTGGCAAAATATGACTCCAACTTTTGAAATTTGAATCACACATGAAATTTGATTCAGAGATCTTCAAATTAACTTTATTTTTCTACTGCCATCAATTACTGTGAACTTTTCCCATAGAAACGCACACATGCGCGCGCACGCACGCACGCACACACACACACACACACACACACACACACACACAGAGCTCACCTGCTCTGGCTCTCTCCTTGTGTTGCCGCACTTCATCAGCGTGAGCCTTCTCCTGGTGTTTGATCATGTTCTTCACGCTGGCAAACCTGTTTCCACACAGCAGGCACTGCACACCTGTGTTCCCCTCTGCACACACACACACACACAGACAGCACAGTGTGAGCAACATTAAATCCTACTTTCATCTTCTCTGATCACTGAGGAGCCTCTTTCTTAAACTCAAAAGTCTGATGAGGGATCAGGCAATCTCACCTGGGTGAAGTCTCCTCATGTGTTTCTTCAGTTCGGAGGATGTCACAAACTTTGAGTCACATTTCGGCTGTGTACATTTGTATGGAGTCTCACCTGAAACACAGACACAACCATATATTCAGGAGTATGACAGGAAAAGTTGCTTGAGCCAAAAGATGACAAATTTTGGCTGCTAAATGCCACAATCTGTCCAAACTGTTTGGAAGGAAACCAAACAAGTTCTACTGTGAAATTCTGGCTGAGGTTCAATCCAATTAATAAACATGGGAAAAGACTCTCACCTGTGTGTTTTCGTGCATGAGCAATAAGAGAAGAAGAAACGGAGAATGACATGCCGCACAGATCACACTGGTACGGTTTCTCTCCGGTGTGTCGTCGCTTGTGATAGGTCAGCGTACTGGACTGAGCGAACGCCTGACCACAGATGTCACACACATACGGTTTTTCCCCACTGTGCAGTCTGCAGAGAGCAAACACACAATTATAGTCATTTATCATTACTCAAGAAGACTGGAAACGGCTGGCCTGGTCAGCACCTCTGCAGCTCACTCCTTCTCTGTATCGCATTCGTTTCATCAGTACAAAACCTGAAGTGTTGAAATGACGGTTGTTGTTTTACAGGTGACTATGTGTCAGACTATTTCTTGGTCAAGGCCAGATGCCAGACAACGAGTGGAGTCTATTCAACAGCAACCAAAGGTGAGATACCCCGGAGCATTTTCCATTTACCACTCTCTATCAGAGCTGCTACTGTACAAATAATAACAACAATAATAATAATTCCAAAAGCAGTGCATGTACCTGATGTGTATTTTGTAGTTGGACGACGTAGCAAACTTGAAACCGCAGCGCTCGCAGGTGTAAGGCTTCTCCTCTCCATGGTGCATCCGGCGGTGAGCGACCAGCTGACACTTCTGAGCAAAACACTTGTCGCAGTCGCTGCAACTAAATGGCTTCTCGCCTGCAACAAACACCACAGAGACAGAAACATTCAGTTCAGCCAAACTGGTGGAGAAAAAAGAAAACATGTGGGTAACTACGTCAAAATTTCTTCGTCCGAAACAATGTTCATTCTGCCCTCGTTGTGTGGGTTAGGGTTTCATGAAATTTAACCTCAACTATACATGAGTCCATCTGAGGATGATCTGCTTTAATATGACATGCATGTGCCATGCTGCTCTGATTATCTGATGTTCCTGAAAATATAAGGAAGACCCATCTGAGGCAATATTCACAGGAAATATTTGCTCATTTTACACAAACTTACTGTGGTTGTTGCACTCAACATTTGACGGTTTGGCCATTGCTCTGTACTGTTACTGCTATGCATTGAATATAATATGAAACATCCATAATATGTGTCACTCAGGGCTTGTTAGTTTACTCAATGATAGAAAAGAGGTCCCTTAAAAGGGGCGTTTGTATGTTTTCATCACAGACACACATACACCACTTGCTGGCAGTAGCCCCTTTCACACTGCCTGTTAAAGCACCAAAACATTGTTCATTTTGAGACTAAAACATACATACCTCAACCAAAATTTTAATTTTCTACTTTGAATACATCAGGGACACTACTGGAAAGTTACAGAATGACATAAAAACCTCAAAATAAATAAATAAAAATAATGGAGCCGTCCTTTCAGTCAGCTCACCTGTGTGTATCCGCAGGTGAGTTTTCAGCTGGGTAGCTTGTCTGAAGGTTTTGGAGCAGAAGATGCAGACAAACGGCTTCAGCCCTTCATGGATTTTCTCATGTCTGCGCAGGCTGCTGATGTCTTTAAACAATTTGTTGCACTGGGTGCATGACAGCGTCATGTCGTCCATTTCTGATGGATCCTGTTCCCCACTCTCCAAATCCATCCCTATGTCATCGTATTCTGTGGCCGTTATGCCCAACTCCTCTTCTATCTCCTCCGTGGTCTTCCTCCTGCCTCGCCCCCTGCCTCTCCCTCTGCCTCTCCCCCGCCCCCGGCCTCGCCCTCTCCGTCCCTCTCCACTGCTCAGTCGAGGTTTCTTGGTCGGAGAGTCATCCTCCAGAGAGGGGCTCCAGTCTTCAGAGTTATCGATAAAATCTTTCACGCTCCCGTCAGAATCTTCCCAAAACGGATCTTCACTTTTAATTCCACCTCTTCCTCTCCCTCTCCCCCTGCCTCGCCCTCTGCCTCTCCCCCTCCCCCTGTAGCTCTGGGTTTTGGGTGTGCTGTCAGCCGAGCTGCTCGCCTCCATCTGTTCGCCTCCAAAACTCTTAGGCTTTCTGCCCCTCTTCCTTCCCTGTCCTCTTCCAACGGAGATAGTGGGGGTGTACTCTTCATCACTTTTCTCTCCTTCTTCTGTATCTACATCTTTGGCCTCATCACCCTGCTCTTTGCCAGCCATCCCCTCCTCCTGCCATTCCCCAGCGAGGGAGGCGATAGACAGTGGAACTGGTGAGCTGGGGCTGCCTGGAGAGGTTGGACTGGGAGGGGAGGGACCAGTTTCTTTATCAATCTCTGACTGGGACGTTTCGCTCAGCTCAGACCAGTGGGGGGCTTCCTCTAGAAACTTTGTGGCCTCGGATATTCCCAGGAACACAGCAGCTCGACGCACCGCTGCTTGTCTGGTGCTGCAAGCATGAAAATATTATTCGTTTAGTTTGTTAAGAACAATTTAGTTTAATCTGAAATCCTACATGTGATGCAGTTTTACCTGCTGAGGTTCATCTGTCCAGTGTAGATAAACTCCAAAAGCTTCTCTAGAGCATACCGGCTGACTTTATCAGGGTCCAAGGTTGTGACCTCTTGACCCTTTTCAGCCTGGGAGGAGAAGTACTTGCTGAATGCAGCCAGGATGTTGCGGTGGGCTCTGAACTCCACATCTCTCACCATTATGGTTATATCACACAAAAAGTCCATCTCTCGCTGCTGATGTAGGCGCTGCAAGAGCAGCTTCCCATGGTTGGTGACGTTAGCCATTTCTGCTGCTGGCTAACAATCAAAGAGACAGTTAACATTATTGCCACTGTTTAGTAAACTTCAGTTTGAAGATGTATCAAGAAATACACCAAGTTATGCTTCTCTTTATGGGATGGGGGCTGTAAGATGCTAAAATTAAATAATTTCAAAAGCAATCAGCTTACATGAAACAGACCAATGAGCCACTAATTGCACATATAGTATCATTTTAATTTCAACTTTGCATGTCGCACTTGTGCGGTTTTAAGTGGCAAAAACTGTTTTATTTATTGCTGCTACAAGACATTTATTGTATGGTTGTGATGATTTTAATACACTGTTTGAGTACATTTGTAACCAAGACTAATAATCTGCTGCTTTCACAGACAAAGACAAATGAAAATGTATTTAATTCTACCACATAACCTGTATTCATAAGAGTAACTGAACGTAAGTTAACTACACCATTCTTACTCAACTATTAGTTTCTACAGCTCAGGGCAAATTAGATTTAAGACTTTTTCCACATGACTTGGAATGTAATTCAAAACAAATTTGTCTCATGGTGCGGATGAGAGCAGAACACAACTGGGAAATATCAAGCATTTATTAGCCATTTTATATTTCTTATTCTGCATGTGGAATTCCACTGCCTTCATTCCCATTGTGCTAAATTTGAAAAACTTCTGACATAAAATACAAATGCCTCGTATGCATTGTCTTGAACTGATAAAATCCGACTTTGCATTTCTTAGTATTTCACAGAGTTTAAAAAAAAATGATTTTAAACATTTTAATACCAATTCAGGCCTGATTAATTAATTTAAAGCCTTTTAATAAGTTTTAAGGATCTTTGGGAACCCTGTATTATAGTGGTCTGCAATAGTTGGTTAATTACATTTTTTTAGACATTTTTTAAACACCAAAAATTCTGTTTTGCTGAGAATGAAAATCAATGAACAACTGTTAACTCTACAAATCTAGCTGCCCCCTGCTAAAAGAAATCATATTGCTCAAAACTATACTCAAAGTTGTTATTACTATTTCTTCTTATTGTCAGCAAATCCCATGAAAATACCAAAATCAACATGTGACTCCATGAAGACATAAAAATTTAACAACAATTCAAATGTAGTAAAAAAACAAACAAACAAACAAACAAAAAGAAACCCTCAGTAATTTCACTGTATTTAACAACCATTACTCAAACAAGAGGAAATAGTGCCTTTGTTGGGGTCTATTTTCAGCAGCGGATTAATCCACATATAGCGCAAAAATGTTGCTCATCAATGTGTTGGGGCACATTTTTTTGGGCAACAATGAAGCTTCATGGCACAGGAATAAGAAATATTTTAAGTGTGACAATCACTTTAAAAAAAGTATTTAATACCTGCATACAGCCTGTAAATAAAATAAGATTATGTGCGTAAATTAGGATATTTATGAAGTGGCTCTGGAAATTGCTTGTTTTAAAGCCCTGACTCAGTCTGTTAACACAAAATATAGGTTATTACAATACAAATGGTTAATGCAAACCTATTTTATACCTAACACTAGGGCTGCCACTAACGATTATTTTCATTGTCGACTAATCTGTTGATTATTTCTTTGATTAGTCGAATAATCATTTCATCGAAAAATGTGTAAAAATGTTGAAAAATGTCGGTCTGTCTCGCCCAAACCCCAAAATTACGTCATCTAATGTCTTGTTTCATACTCACACCAAAGGGTTTTAGTTCACTGTCATGGGAGAGTGTGTAAAGCTGCCAAAATTTGAGCGTAAGAAGCTGCAATAAGAGGTATTTTATTATTTATTTTGGGGTACTTTTATAGTATTTTTCTATGAAAAATGACTCAAACCGATTAGTCGACTACTAAAATAGTCACCGATTATTTTAATAGTCGATTAGTCATCGATTAGTCGACTAATCGTGGCAGCCCTACCTAACACTCCACAGATTTGTGTGAACTGTAGAGAGGAAAAGGGTTCATTCATTCATTGTTTATGTGAGTGTACAAAGCTACAACAGTTCTGGAAGTGTGGTTAAATGTATAGATCTTATAATTGGAAAGGAAATTCCTTTACAAGCCAAACTCTTTTACCAACCAGAGGGATAATTGCAATATTACAGAAGAGCATGGATGTACTATGTTGAAATATTGATAAGGGAACTGGTGGCCTGTCTAGCTTTGGAGAGACTAAGAACTTTGCTGCTTCTGGAGTTTTTGGAAATTCATAGTTTAGAATGACTGATGATGAAATTGTATGGAAACTATGCACTGCTGTTATTCATATACATATAATCATTATACGTATCATTATTTATTTGTTAATTATTCTGATAGGGTTGGGGGTAATGCACACACTTTAGTTCAAATGTTAGTGTGTTAAATTAAAGAAATAGACGGGAAAAACAACGACAACACAAAATACTGGTGAAAATCCAATGTTAGGGATAGGAAACACAAACAAAATATTTCAGTGAAATTTAAATATCAAAATTGCCTCTAAACAGAAGAAAAGACTACTTTGCTGTCGATATTAACATTTTTAATAAAAGAACTAACTTACTCTCAGTAGTGTGTCTGTTTCACCTCTTCTTTTGCTCTCAAACTGTAGCTTCCTGTGTCGGAAATAATTAAGAATGGAAAAGAGAGTGTTGGGACGTGCAAAAGATAATCAGCAGGACATAACGACAACATAAAAAACACATTAATCATGGATAGAAACACTTATCAACACATATAATTCTCTGAATCAGCAGCCTTGACAGGTGAGATGGAAAAACAGTTTTGGAAAATAAAAGCTCCCGCCTGCTTCCTGAGCAGGCCTTACGGTCATGCTAATGCTAACAGCTGTGTCGTCGATAGGTTAAAATGACTGCCGATGATGGCTTGTTGTTTCACGTAGATTTATATAAACCTCGTGTACTGTACAAGCCGCGTCATGAGCGATTATAGCGGCTGAGTGTTTAATGAGCGTGGACAATGCATGAAGCCAAAGCTAACTATTGCTGTAGTGGTAAAAAGCGCGGAAAACATTGTGCTCTTATTTCGAAGGTTCGACGGTTTGTACCGGCGGTGTCGACGTAAGTTGGCACAAAATGTTAGAAACGCTAATTTCAACGACGACTTGTGCGAACGCGTCATCAATTGTGCTACATTGTTAGTGCAAATGCACCATTATAATTCCACCACAAAGAAAATAATAGCAGAAAAGTACCTTCTAATATCCGCGATCTTCAGCCATTATCCCGTGACGTCAGGGGTTCTCGCGAGACTTAGCCGTTCAAAGATATTCAGTTCGGTCGAGATGAACACCGCCACGCCCGGACGACGGATCAGTGTCAGGCATGATTATCATCGCAAAAGTATGGAAGTACCCACAAAAAGAAAATATTGCCTCTACAGATTTTATTCCATTAGTCTCTATGTTATTATTTGTTTTAAAAACATGGATTATACTCGTGATTTTCGGGTTGTAATGACACTTGTCATCTATTATTTCAGGCTACAGTGAACTGTGTAGCCTAGACATCAGAATCCGAAATACTTTATCGATCCCCGGAGAGAAAATGTAGTTCGTTACAGTCACCCTGATGTCAAGCATAGAAAATTATAGAAGAAATAAGAAGTAGCCTATAGGTACGAAGTATATAAAAATAAAACATGTGCAATAAGCCACAATGTTAACAAGTACAAGTATAGTAGCCTATGTAAAATATTTAAAATATATTTAAATTCTAATATATATTTTTTAAATATAATATTTGAATATATATATAACATGTATACAACTAGTATGCAAAGTTGGAAATATAAGAATATGTAGGCTAATTCTACAATGTAGAATATATATATGTATACACACACACACACACACACACACCTATATATACCTACATGAAAAGGGATTTTACTCACATAGCCTACATAAAAACAATTTTCAGCATAGCGACATTGTGCAAAGGTAATAGAGGCTTTTTTTTTAAAGGTTATAATGGTATTTTAGCTTTGGATTCTGAATTTGATCAATAAAGTTTGTTCTTGACAAATTCTGCCTGATCCATTTTATTATATAGTTATGTCCAGACTTTATATTTGTTAATTTACTCTGCCAAATATTGTTTTTCCTGCTTTCATTTGTAAAATTACACAACTATATTTCCATTGTTGCTTACAGTGTGAGTAAGTCTTTTTTTTTTTTTTTTTTACCACATAGTATCTGTATGTTATTAGGTGCTTTTTATGCACATAGCTTTATACTGTATGTTAGCGTATAGGCTACTTTTGTGCATTTAAACAGATTCCAGCCTTCTTAGAGGAATAAAGCAAAGCTGTCAGTTACTGCTGAGGAAGAAAAGTAAAACATCTTGCAATTAATTTATTGATTGATTTCAGTTTTATTGATGCAGCTTGGATTCTGAGGACTAAAGAAAAGGAGTTTATTGTGATATTCTGTTTAATGAACTTTTATTTTCAAGACTGGATGAGTTTACTAAAGTCATGTTGCAACTAGAAGAAATCTCAAAACTCATGAGCTTAAACAAAATTTTGAATTTTCAATTGAATTTCAAAGAAGAACCTAATGTCGGCAGAAAAATGTTGTTTTTTGCTGACCTCCAGTGGTTAAAGCACCAAACACACACCAAACCATCTGAGATGCCTTCTTTGGTCAGATTTGCATCAAACTTCAGACTTTCAACTAGGTGAAACGGTGCTTTATTTCCTGTGTGAACGTTTTGTTTTTTCCCTAAATAGACTGGGTTAAAGTGTTTAACTGAGTTAAAATTCAGGACACTGACTCCAAACCTCCTCACGTTCCTATGCTGAGGTAATTAAGTGCATTCACTCAAATACTGTATTAAGTACAATTTTAAGTACTCATAGCTTGCTCATATAGGATAGGATAGGATAGGATAGGATAGGATAGGATAGGATTCACTTTATTAATCCCCTATGGGAAAACTGTTTTGCCACCATAAACAAAAAGACATACACAGTGTGTAAACAAAGACATAGACACAATTCACACACTATGTCACACCAGGCAGAGGCATTGAATGTAAGTACATTGATCCACTGCAACAACAATAAGAGGGTCAGGAAAAAAACACTACAGTCAATAAGTTAAGGGGAGGATCACAGAAACACAAAAGTACAAACTGTATGCAGACAATAACAGCATAAATACATTCTACATACACTGAATGAATAGATGGTAAAAAAAAAAAGGCAATGCATCAACACTGTTCATTAAAACTGCTGCAGGAACACATGAAGTTCTGAACCTTTCAGTGAAGCATTAGGCAATAGGAGCCAGTGGCTCCTGCTGCTCCTTTGGAAGATGCTATACAAGGGATGGTCGTCTTGTGACAGAACACACCTGAGCTTTCCTCTGGTTCTCTGCTCTGTTAATGGTCTCCAGCAATTCTGGGGTCAGGCCAATAATTGCCTTCTTGATCAACCTATTGATCCTGTTCCTGTCGCTGATACCCCAACAAACAACAGCATTGATAACAACACTTGCTAAAATATCTTGATAAAAAACATGTAAGAGATGTGTGCAGACATCAAATGACCTAAAGAACAATCTGGACTGGACCCTTTTAAATGTTCTCCATCCAGTCCAGCCTGTTATTCACATGAACACTGAGGTGTTTGTTCGAGGGGACCACCTCAACCTCAACCTCTTGTCCTGTAATCAGAACAGGGATACCCTCAGCTTTTTTCCTTCCTAAATCCACAATATGCTCCTTAGTTTCTCTACATTAAAAATAAGGCGAGCTTCTTTACGCTATCTAACAAATCTGCTCACTTCCTCTTGATAACTTGAGTTATCCTCTTTTAAAATGTAGCCAACTAGGGCAGAATCATCTGAGATTTTTTGTAAGTGACATGATTCATTCACATGCCTACAGTCAGAAGTGTACAAGTTGAATAAAATGGAGATAAAACTGTGCCCTGTGGTGCCCCTGTGTTGGTGGTAATGGTGTCTTTTCTTGAGTATTTCCATTTCATGCAACTTTAAGATAATATTGTATTTTGTAACTCAACTACATTTATTTCCCAACATAACTTACTTCACGGATTTATATAATTAATACAAAACATAATAAATTATTACAGACAGCAAGCTGTATATACGTTATTAAAAATAGCTCCCCCTTTACCATTTGCAACATTAAGGTGATTATCACATGAATGCATAACTAGTACTGATCCAATAATATAATATAGGTCTATATTATTCTGAAATAACCATTCTGCATAATGAGTACTTTTACGTTTGGTGCTTTTAGTAGATTTGTACACTGTAGTATTGCTACTTTTAGTTATAAGTAAAAGATCTTCTTCCACTGCTGGAAAATACTGTGATAAACAGTATTTTTCTATCTATCTACAGGATTAATCTGATCTATGATCCTCACAGCATATTACAGTAAATTCCTCCTCTGTGGTGCTCAGCACTCTCACAGCAGTTAGGGTGATTTAAACCACAGCAGGTGGAGTTTAATGGGGAGATAAGTGAGCTAAATATTGTATGAAAATACACCTTCAGCCTCTCTGTATCTCTTTATCTCGTTTTATTTTTCTGCCGGGAGGCTCTCTCCTGTTATTATCCTGCTCTCAAGTAACCATCATCAACCATTATGTTTAATGACATTTGAGTCATAGTTTCCGGTGTTTTCCCTGTTTTGTTGCCTCAAAATAAAATCATTAAAACCTTCATAATGTAAGCTCAAGATCCTTACTCTTTATAAATGAGTCTCATTACTGTGCAGCAGCGGGGGCAGAAGCAGGGGAATCAGTGTGGCATTTATCAGGAGCTAACTGACATCCAGGGAGCTGTTTGAGCTCATGATGGCAGTCAGTAATGCTTCTCTCCTGCTCTCACCTCTGATACAGAACAAGAGCAGCAGCAACACGTTATCCAGCAGCCGGATTTCTTGTCCAAATTCTTCTGCACTGGGAAGAAATGATTGTAATGACAAACAGGGGTGCCACCAGAGATTCTGGGCCCCATAAAAAGATCACAATGGGCCCCACTACCACAGCCCACCCTACACAACTGCTGTAACCACACCTCCAGAACCCAGTCAGCTCATTCAAAGCTTTTAGTAACTTTACTTTTGCAGGGTTGCAACTCTCTTGTCATCCAATATGTTGAGACCAGACCTCGTAACAGGTCACAAATTGTTAGGAACTCATGGTTCAAGGTGTCAAAATGGCTGCCAGAAATAATTAATTATTATTATTAATAACTGTTTATTATGTGAATCAATTGACATTAAATCACCTCGTGGGGCACCATTCCCAAAATGGGAAAAAATGTCAGCCAGTTAATGATACCAGTCTCATAAAACATACTAAACTATCAATTTGGAACTCTGATTGATAATTAAATTAATATCTATAACCAAAATTACGGCATTAATAGTAAAGGTTAAAGGATTTTGGAGTTGACATAGCAGTGGATGACTATTCATTAACTGTTGTGCGATATTCAACAGACAGCAGGTATGATTCCAAAAGCATTTCTTCACAAAGAAAGCAAAGCAAAGCAAAACAAAACACATTCTAAGTATATACAAGCATGGGTGTGCATATGTGTATGGGTGTGTGTGTGTGAGAGAGAGAGTGGCAAAAAGGTGTGTGCCTGGCCTTCAAACAGCATGGCTGATAATAGGAAACTACAAATGGATTGTCCTGATCAAGGACTGTGGAACCAAGAATGACCTCAGAGGTCAGGGATGAGTCTACCTGACCATGTGGTCAATCAAACAATGGAACAAAGAAAAAAAAGCGGGAACTTTAAGTTTCCTGTTAAAGAGAAGTCATGTTGAAAGCCAATTTTTGTGAGTATGCGTATGTGATTTATGTTGCAAAGGGTCTGGGTTAGTACAGAGGATGTTTAGTTCCATGCAAGACTCTGTCTGTGTAAAGAATTAGCAAACTGACATCAACTTAGCTTTGATGAAGCCATCTAACCAGTGACCTAACTGCAAACAATCACAACAATAACTCAATGAAAAGCATTGCCCAAACCCAACCAGCGTTGTGCAAGTGTTGTCACTTCGAGGTGTTGTTACGGATGTAGTATGTTTTTTTTTTTAAAGAGACTGTATTTAAACTGTACATTTCCTGTAAAATGGAAGTGTATTTTGAAAACAGACAATGCATGTAACCAGCAGAAGTTGACATGGCGTCCAACATACCCAAGCTACCTTGCACGTTATACATGGACTTGGAAAGTCCACGACCAAACATTGATATGCGATGAGGTCGGAGTGTGAATGCGTTGGCTGTCAGCAGGCCACATTGAAAGCAAAGCTGCAGCTCCTGCTGTGAGGGTGCAGCAGGTCCTCCTGCTTGACGTCCTACTTTTTCAGAAGTCCAAGGGTAAGAGCCAGATACCAAACCAAGAAGCTGAGGTTTGTTGGCCTGATGACATCATGGGGTCACATATCACTGTGAGACTAGTGCCCAATCAAGTTTGAAAACTGGGTCCATGGGCAGGACTCTCACTGAGATGTAACAAGTGAGGCATCCTGTGGAGATTAGTGCCAAATGGCTATCCTCAATCATGTGCACATAAGTTAAACAAAGCTGTTACATCCATTTTGAAACAAGAGATTCAGTGTTTAACATATTTATTATATTTTTAAAAAAAAAAGTATTTTCTGAGCTAGTGTTTAAATGGATAACATTTCTGAATGATTTTGTATATTCTGTCACAAAAAATGTTCCTAGAAGAGGCCTCACTTTTCTTCCCAGTAAACACTCTTTACAAAGTTATTTTAGTAACAAGGCTTCTCTTTGAAAGAGTGAGTCAGTATCAGAGAGCGAGAGACAATACTGCCAAGCCAGTGAGCTGTGTGTCTCTGGAGAAGGTAGAGTGTAAGAGAGATCACGGCCTTTTGTGAACATTAGAAACTGAGACTTCCCATTTGGCTCCATCAATTTGCCTGGAGGGGAGGACACAAGAAGTGAGACAGAGATGAAAAAGATGTAGCCCTGATCATATTATTGATCTCAGAGCGCTTCACGTATGACCTGCAATAACAAACAATAAATGCAGCCCTGTTTTAACACTGTATAGTTCTGTACATGTAAACAGAGACAGATCTGCAGGTCTTGCACATTTTTATGTAGCTCACGGCTATGGAGTGCATACACTGGAACAATAGGACGACTACAGTTGAAGGACTACAGTTCAGTTCATGGCCTCAGAGAGAGAGGTCACCAAAAACAAGGATTTACAAGTTACATACACAACCTTTAATGTGTATGTTGCATTTTATTGCTGTAGATGTTTCAGGTTGTGCTCATTCTAACTCCTTTATATACTGTTGTATACCTGTGAGAACCACGTGTCTCTAAAAAGTAAAAAAAAAAAAACAGCCCTGCTTTTAGCTTTGTGATGATGCATTTTCCAGCTGATCCAACAGAGTTTTTAAACACCAAATCTGGTGGAGTTTTGGCTTTGCCTCTCCCTTTCCCTGTGTTTCCTGTTGTTTGCCCTCCCTAGTAGGCTCGTTTGAGATGAACTGCGCCTCGCCTGGAAAGTGGATGAGAGCCGGCAGCTGCAGCAGGAGGAGGTGACAACAAGCTGTTGTGAAGTCAAACAGTTTCCTGATAGTTTCCAGCAGCCTTCTGTCTGTACAGGAAGTCACAGAAACACTCACATCCTGTCCGATATGGTGTTGATTTATTAAGATATTATCAGACGTTTGTTCTCAGTCTTCAATTGTTTTAATTATGACAGATTAGTTTATCAAAATACTTTACAGGTGATCTGTAATTTATGTTCATGGTTCAACCTGCATTTTACATGAATTCTGATGTAAATCAGCATCGTATCAGTTTGCTGCTGCGGAGCAGACCTGTCCCCTCAACTACAGAGGCTAAATGAATTGTGTTTGACTATAAGGTTAATGTTTTCAGAGGAAAAACAGTTTTCATTAAAGATCAGTCAGATGTAGTCAGGGCTTCACATCTGTACAGATGTTATTTTAAGAATCCTCACATGCCACTGACCACAACATTTCACAATAAACTGTCCTAAACCTTTCTCTGTGTCCAGAGGCCTGTACTACGAAGCCAGTTCAACTTACCCAGGATATCTTCTCTTTATCTGGTTTGACTAACCCTAACATTGGCCGTCTGGATAACCGCTACGACAAAGCTGGTTTGTCAGCTAGGTCAGTCAACTTTGGGTTTTCCTATCCAGCCACGAGCATGGTCATGTGAAAGAAGCGGGGGTGTTAATAATGAGAGACATCGTCAGAACCATGAATGAAGCAGGCCGCTTCATATCATATGAGATGAAACGGTAGCAAAAGTGTTTGTGACTACAAGACAGTAAAATGTCAGTGGCGCGGGATGTAAACGACAATCTGCAATATATAAACGGAAAATCTAGAAACATTGAAAACACCATCCAAAACTTCACTGCCATCCAAGACTAAAATTATGTGCAGGTATCACTGAGCTATGGGCCTATGTGACATTATTATAGAGTAATTTTTGCTGTTTAGTTGGATGATGATAACACTACTCTGAGCATGTCACATAAAACACTATAAAGTGATGCCAGACTGTTTCTGTGTCACATAAAACACTATAAAGTGATGCCAGACTGTTTCTGCTACTGAAGTTAAGGGTGGAAAAGTAGTTAATGACTAATGAGGTCGATCTGACTGAAATGTGGCATTTATACTAACGGGAGTCAATTAACAGTGTGTGGATTATTTTACTAATAAAATATTATCTTTTTTCCCCTAGTTCTCATCATGTAGGTGTCTCACATCATCACTGCAGACTAAAATAAACCTTACATAATTTCAAATACTGCAGAAACAGGTGTTCAGTGTTGTGAATGATCTCTCCATTTTGAAATTAGAGGGAATAGAGCCCTGGAACAATTACCTTATTCTACTGATCTATAACAGCATATAGGCTCCTCTCTTTTACCTAAGACTCCAGCCTTTAGTCCATGGATTCTTTTTTCTTCAGTGATCTGATTGGTCAGAGGTCGGGGTGTGGACAGGCCATGATCCGATACCCTGAAGTTAACCTGCTTCGGAGCAGGTTAACTGTTCAGCATAATTTGCCATGGTGATTTATCCCGGTAAAAAGAGAACCAGCTTAATGGTACTGAAAACTGAGAGTTAACCCTGAAGTTACCTCGCTAACTTCAAATCCTGCTTCGTAATACAGGCCCTAGCTTGTGCTTGCTTTTTGGGTCCTAAATTGAACTGCCGTAACAAAAAGTGACTCAAATGTTGCTGGTAAATGCAGAGATGTGTCAGTGAAGAACACCCAACTTTGGGAAAAAAAAAATTAACCAGGTTTACAATCACTGGTGAAACCCCACTAAGGCTCACCAAAAGCCAACCGTTGTTGTTGTTAGTTGGTCTCACTCACACTGTGGCCTGCAGCTTGGCAGCCATCTTGCCTCCACCTTCAGATGACAAAATTAGCTCATGTAGGCCTATAACGTCACATTAGAGACGTGGAAATGCTACGTATTAAAGGTACAAATGTAACGTATCAGTGATTTGCAGAAACATACAATGCATGCATTTTCCTCTGGCAACTGCGCTGATATTAAGCGTTTACTTAGCCTACTAAGAAGTAGTAGTGAGAGTTTCTTAACACATAAAGGATCACTTCATCCTTCAGTTTATCACAAACTAATTTGTAAAGTAACTAAAGCTCTCAGACAAATGTAGAATAGTAAAAAGTACACTATTTACCTCTGACATGTAACAACGTATAAATGGAAAAACTCAAGTAAAGTACAAGTACCTTAAATGTGTTCTTCATTTCAGTACTTGAATGAATGTACTAGGTGACATGTTAATACCAGAGAAGACAACGTATCACCAGTATTAAAAGTGCGTTTACATTATTTTGTCATGAACATGTTATCAGTGACTGCAGCTGCCATGTTTCTGCTCTGAGCAGCAGAAATGCAAATGGGAATCTGAGGACCATTAAATGAGATTAGAGTGACAAAAAATTAAGCAGCTGGTTCAGGATCAGTGTAATAACACATCACAGGTTCTTCATGATTATTTTCTATTAACTGAGGGGAGGAGGCATTACTGCTCATTTATCAATGTTACTTAATTCACTTTGACGTCTCTGTCTCTGCTGCTCTGTGTGTGTGTGGGAGGATATGTACATAATGAGTGTTTGTGCAGTGTGTTCATGCAGATGCCTTCAGGGGTCGCATGGGACTGAGTGTGAGTTTATGTGTGTGGTTATAAAGACTGAAGAGTGCGTGTGTGTTTGAACAAGCGATAACAGAGAGGTTTAACAGCCTCTCCAAAGTGATAGCAGCAAGAGGAGGCTGCTGATGTGGCTCAAAGAGGCAGATCTGTCTGTCTATCCACCTGTCTGTTTCTATGCACAAACCTACATCTCACACAAAATGAGGTTGTGAGTTCTGCATGCAGTTTTTATGGATAAGAAGAAGAATAATCACCAGCCAGTATAAACTTATATCTGTTTATTACCAGACCAGTGGTGGATGAAGTAGGCTACTTAGATCCTTTACTTAAAGTAAAAGTAGAAATACCTCCCTCTAAAATAATTCATTTACAAATAAAGGTCCTGCATTCAAAATGTTACTTGTTGGGCAAAAGTACAGAAGCATTATCAGCAAATACTGTAAGTATTAAAAGTAAAAGTACTCATGATGCCTCATTCCAGTCGCCAGAAACAATGTGGGCATCGTACATTTCTGCAAACCAAATGTTAAATTTGCAAATTATTGTGTAGTGGATATGTTGAAACTTCATGAATCAAAAACGCTGTGGTTAAAGCTATAGTGCGTAACTTCTGTCGCCTCCCAGCGGATATTGTTATTACAACTAATAAGCCGGCAGCACTTCCATGTACACGGAGTAACACTGGCCAGTCGCCACACACCGTATACACAGAGTAACACTCGCCACACACCGTGTACACAGAGTAACACTGGCCAGTCGCCACACACCGTGTACACAGAGTAACACTCGCCACACACCGTGTACACAGAGTAACACTCGCTTCACACCATGTACACAATGCTACACAACGTGGCGAACACCAGGCTGCTAACATTACATTACGTTCATAGCACCATTTCCAAGAAAATAATAAAGTACTAGGTCCAGTACATGTAACAGCAACACATACTACTCATAATATAATTATAAACCAAGTCACTTACTTATCCAACAGCAGCAAGGCAACATCCGTGTCTGCCCTCAGCCCAATTTCTTCCTTCAGGGCTCTCCACCGAGGAAAAGCGACGCCAATACAAATCCTTGTTTGCCTTCTCCGTCGGTCACTTTCCTTCTTTGCTAATAGACCTTCAGCCGAACGTCCAGGCTTTTTCTTTGTGGTAGGATCCACTTCTGAACCGTGTCTCGGCCGCTTCTCCGCCATGTTGCTTTCTCTTTCTACCTGCGCTCTACCTCTTGCTATGACACTCTCCGCTCTTCCTCCCCCTCCCTTCTTGTTGTGAGGAAGCATTTCCTGTGTGCCAGCGCGGGAATGTCACCGGTCGACACGCAAACTAAAAATGATATATATTGAAAAATACCACAAGATGTTAGAGGAGCCGATCGGCTTAATCAGCATTGTGTCATCTCCTCTAGTAGTGGCTTGGGTGAAACGGACATTTACGGACCTGTAGAAGTTACGCACTATAGCTTTAAAATGTGTTTAGGTTTAGGCACAAAACCGCTTGGTTAGGAAAAGTCATGATTTGGCTTAATATGTGGTTTGGGTGGCACAACCCCAGCAGGAAAGCAGCAATGTCTCAGTTATAAACAATCACTTTTCATGACAAAAAAAAGCAACTTTGTCTCTTTAAAAGCAAGCAAAAACCTTCGTGGCCACTTAGTCAGTGGTTGTCATTTAATTTACAGTGGCAACCTCTGAGGCTAAAAAAATGAAGCCAATGCTGAAGTGCCAAAAACTGCAGTTCCTCTAATGGCCACTGGAGGCTGGCTCCAAGAGCGGGTCAGTCCCTATAGACCCCCATGTTAAAATGCCTTACTTAGATTGACAGCAGAAATAAACATTTTTACAGCTTGGTACATTTTTTTAATCTTAATATTCTTTTAAATATTATTTAACCCCTTAACATTTATCCATTCTTGGAACCCATTGGTTGTATTCGGCGTCTGACTTCCGGCAGACGGCGATACAGCCTCTGGGGGCAGACCCCCGATTTTTGGCATTCCGGTTTGATTTCGGTGGAGGAGGCGAATTTCCGTTTCCGACTTCCATTTAGATATATATAAATATACTTATATATATATAAGTAAATATGCTGAACCATTGCGATGGATTCAGAGTTTGCAGTGACGCCAATTATGTTGATAATTGGTCAATATGTGATTGGTCAATATCACGCGGACTACAAACAGCCTACAAACGGAAACCAGGGCTCTTCTGCTCTTCTTCCAGAGGCAAGATCTCCGGGGTTTGCCTACAGACTCTACATTCACTGAATGTAGAGTCTGTATATAGAGACTAACATTTATCAGGCTAACAGTTCTGAATAATGAAGGGTGGGCCGTTTGAGTGACAGGCTGTCTGCCGATAGTGTCAGCTTCTCAGTCAGATCCACCCCTCACTCCTCCACAGCTCCAGCCTCTCGCCCAGATATGGTCACTTCTGGCTCCAAAAAACTAAAATGGCGACGGTTGAAATGCTGAATTCGAAGTTTCAGAATGGGAGTCCACAAACCAATGGGTGACTTCATGGTAGCTACCTCCATTGTTTTTACAGTCTATGGTTAAAAAACAGCCGCTACCTGTGGCACTATTCCCACCAGAAAAGCAGTGACAGGTCCATGTTTGGTGGCTAAGAGGCCGCTACAAACACAATGATGACTCACTAAAACACAACCAGTTTCGTTTTTTTGGTCTCAAAGAGTGGTCTGCAGTGGTCATGTGTCTTGCCTAGGTGTCACACCATCCACCATCTCCTCCACCTCCTAATGACAAAATTAGCTTGTATACTATGTCCCTTTAGAAAAGTTGATATGCTAGGTATGAAACATGCAAATGTAACGTATTCATGGTTTGCAGAAACATACACTGCCAACATTTTCTTCTGGAGACTGGATGCTGTATAGTTTCTTTCAAAGTGTTATCACTTTAACACTCTGTTATTACTAACAAATACATGTAAGAGCATTTTAGTGTTCATCAGTGCGGACCCAGTTTTTAGATACGTTTTATATCATTGGGTAGATTAGTCGTATAATACTGCATGATGTTATATATCATATGTTAGATGTTTTTTATGTAAAGTACACTTGTAAAGTACAAGTATGTCTAGAATTGTACTGAAGTACAGTACTTGAGTAAATGTTCTCGACATATCACATGATCTTCTTCTGCAGATGGATAACACAGTGGAAAGGTCGAGAGACATGATATAAAATAGCAAAATTCCAATGGGAATATGAAAAAATACAAGAAAAGTATCTGGGTGGCACAGTACAGTGGTACAGTGGTTAGCACTGTCACCTCACATCAAGAGGGTTCTGGGTTTGAATCCCCCAGCTGGCTGGGGCCCTTTTGTGTTGAGGGTGTATGTTCTCCCTGTCTCCTCCCACAGTCCAAACACATGCAGGTTAGGTTAAATGGCGATCCTAAATTGCCTGTATAGGTGTAAGTGAGAGCATGAATGGTAGCGATCTGTCCAGCATTTACCAGTGTCAGACACCCCCACGACCCTCAACAGGATCAGCAGTTACAATGAATGAAAGAAAAATATAATTTTGTGGAGGAGCTGTACAGATTGTGCAGGAGTGTGCAAAATATTACCCAGGAAATGTGATTAGTTGTTGTGTCTGACAAAGGTCTATTAAACTTTAATTCATTCACTCTACATCTCCCCATGCAATAATGGCTCACATGCCCACAATTTGGAAACCACTCAGGAATCTGCAAACATTTTCTTCCAACTAATCAACAAAAGGCACCATTTTTTTTTAGCTCTGTTTCCCTCTGCAGTCAACCACAGGATATGATACACTGGAGGAGAGGCCGACATTTAAAAATGCAAGTTGATAGAGTTGCTGATTATTACCCTGGAAGCTAGCTGTACAACATCTGATTCCTGTGACAGAGTGAGAGGTTGGCAAAACTCCCACATTACAAAGGATGTAACTGAGGTTTCTGGAGTAACTCAGAAGCCATGAAGTGCCTCTCTGCCTCTCTCTCTCTCTCCTCTTTCTTCCTCCTTCTCACACTTTCTGTCTCTCTTACCTCCTCCCTCTCTCCCACATAAACACAGAGCTCCTGACACATTGATTATGTGTTTCAGCTGATTGCAGACGTCAGCTCTGCAGAGAAAGGAAGGCTTGTGTGTGTCTGACTGTGTGTACGTGCATGAACCCATAGGCTGTTGAGATCAAAAATGTAACCATAAATCATTGGAATATTCCTTTAATATTCCTGCTGGGATTTAAAGTTTGTCAGTTAGTTGACAGTGTTTCCTGACATCTCCTGTGACACCTCTGTGACACCTCTGTGGTACCTCTGTGACTCTGCGGTTATACAGGCATGACACCTTTGTGAACATATTACAGGTGAACTCTGTTTCCTCTTACGTGAAGAAGCAACACAGGTTTTCAGGCGGAGTTTAACCGAGGAAGCCACTGGTTGGAATCAGCTGCAGCAAGTTAGAGAAAGAAAGCGAGTGTATCCGGAAGTCAGGCGATTGACCCTTCAAAATAAACCTGCTAATTCCATAAAATTCAAATATATTTGTAATTATCTTCATTCTTAATCTTTCTAATCATTTTGTTTTTGTTTCTTTGTTTGTATTATTATAGTCAACAGACATTAAAACAAACACATAATTTCTGAAGTATACTGAAAATGCAAGTGGGTGATATTCAGAGTGGGGTCTTGAGCCTTTGTGAAGGTACATTTAATTAAATATTTTGCATAAAGCTTTCTATGAGTTGTTAAGAAAATGAGGGCAAAGTTATTTGGATTTGTAATTAAGGCAGATTATAAACAGTTGACCTCAGTTTGGAGGTGACCTGGTGATGTGACAGGTATCACAGCCATGAAACTTACAACAAGACCCATGGCTGTAACCTGTAAGGGGCCCTAGGGCAAAAACAAACAAACAAACAAACAAACAAACAAACTAATAGCCAAGCAATATGACATCTACTGTCCTTTGGTTCTCTATTTAGATAATACTTAACAGTCAACCAATAAATAGGAGAGAAACCTCAAGAAGGACAACACATGAGAAGTGGAGGAAGACCAAGGTAACAAAAACACAATGATTCTTGTTTTCCTGTGATTATTCACTAAAGAAAACATAGCCTACTTATTTCAGTACATTTCTGCTAGTATATCCCCCTAAATCCTACACACAGGTCCTTTAAAGTACTTGAGTAAATGTACTTTGTTATTTTCCACCACTGCAGTTGAGATAATAAATATTTCCTGTTACTATTTACAGAGTATTACGTGTGCAGAGCATATAATATTCTGTAAATAAGTTTGAAATGTCAGGACACTAAAAGGGAGTTTTATTTTGAAAGTAGAGACACGGGAAGTTCTGTTGGTAGTCATTGTAGCCTTGCTCACAGATCTGTTGTATTTGGTCACCGGTTCACGGCTCTCTCGCGCACTTCAACCAGCAGCTGCTGTCGCTTCAGTTCACATCAGGAGGTAAGGAAAATATCCAGACGTCATTTCATGTTTATCAGCGCGATTATTCCCACGGTATCATCATGTGTGTCTGTGTGTGTGTGTGTGTGTTCGGAGATTTAACCCGTTCAGTTTTTGGTGAAGTTTGCTCGTGTCATGGCAGCGCAGGTGCGTAAATGCGCAATTAGTGGTAAATTGTCTTTGTGCGTAAAGTTAACGTGTAGCGATGAGGTGATGGGAGACAGCGGTGGCGACGCGCTGTTCATGTGGGGGTCTTTTTGGCATGTGAAGGCATCCGTCCTCTGCAGTGGTCCAGAGGAGCATCCTGGTGTTAGTGTGTGTGCTGGATTGCAGTGGCCACATATCAGCCATGCGTTACAGTGTGGGGGAGTGGGGGAGCGGGTGATGTTGAGTCTCGTGTGAATTAAATCCACGGAGCTAAACCCTGGCCCGGAGGCAAACTCCCTGAGGAGGACCAAGACGGGTAAGACCTGAACTGGAGGAGGGTGTCACTCTGCTGTCCTGCCCCCGATCGCTTCTTCCTTATTTTAGCTCCTCGATAGATTGCAAACAAAACCACTTCCTCGAAATCAGTCAGTTCATCACACAGTTTATACCCCCACCACCAGCACCACATACACCACCTTATCACACCCACGTGTGAGAGCTTGTAGTATTTATATTTAATGGCAGTTCTGCTGGTTGTTATTGTACATTTCTATCCAGGCACTCTCCGGTCAGTTTATCAGCTCATCTGTTTTTCTCACACAGAGTTGTCTTAAATGTTTCCTCCCTCACTTAGCTGATACAGATCACTCTACAGTCACAAGTGCATTGAGGTGTCTGACACTTATGATTCATCACCACTTTGGGTCACCACTAACAGACATCCCAGGACAACCACCGCTTTGTGGGATGTGAAATTGTACATTATATACTGGGAAGTGCCCTCAACATTTAAATCTACAGTTATTGAGAAAAAGGCATGGACGGAGGAGGATTTAATACATGTGTTTTATTAGACCGCATCAGTTTAAGCTGTGTGTACCTACGGACACAAAAACACTTTGGACATTAGAATAAAAAATGGTGCACTAGTTACTGTATGAACATTTCAGACTGAGATTTAGTTCCTTGCAACTCTTTCTTGTTAGGGGATGATGTGTAAGTTTCAGTTATTTCGTCTTCGCTGTAAGGCTGCAACAACATGAGATTTTCATGGTAAAATAACCATCTCAGAAAAATATCACAGTTTCACAGTATCACATTATATGATTCTACCCAGTTATTATTACTATTATCAGTTACAGTGACCCTTGAAGGATGGAAAACAGAAGAGGTTTTTTTTCGTTGAACAAATGATTTCTTTTAATAGAAACTTAAAACCATTTTTAATGGAAGTTTATGTACAAGGTCTGACAGGCAGTGGCAGAGGAAGGGGTAGGGTGAGATTCTCTGTGCGGTAACATTTTTTTTTCTCAGTACCACAGAAAAACAAATGTACACAAGATGATAACCATCAATTTTCACACCACCATATATGGTTTAAAGGTATACCACTGCAGCTCCACTTTACCTAAAGGTTATTTAACTTTAAAGCCACCAAGCTTCAATATGTCATCCAGGGTTTTCCCCAGAAAATGTAAACTATTTTTGAGCTTTATTATTGTTATGACATTTTTTAACTGATGTGGAAATCACCCACATTGTGTCACATCTTGTCTCATGAGTCATGATAGATGTAGTCTGCTGATGACAGACTAAATAATAGTCACATTTATTACATAGGACTTTTTCATTTTTTTCAGGTTAATGATAATGATGTTAGAGGAGGTGGTGCTTGTTTTAGGAGAGGTGGCTCGCCTCCACTATACCTTAATGTCTTCATACATACTTCATACCAGTTTTAATGACCTGGTCTGCTTGTTTTGTAGAGGAAGAGACCTCTGCAGATAGTTCCACTCCTGGTAAAAACCTCCTGAATAATGAACAGTTAAGGAATTCTAACTGGGAGAATTTTCAGCTGGTTGCAATATGGAGCCCTCACAGCTAGACGCCACTAAACACCCTAAATCATACACACTGTTCCTCTAAGGGTATACGATGCAGGATTGTTGGTTACTGTTTGTGAACACGATTGCAAGTGAGATTCACATTCGTTGCTATATTTGCATTTTTACGGCGCTGTGTCTCTTGGATGCCTGCTGCTTAGGTCTGGCCCGTGTTCTCTACTTTTTTATAAAGCCTCGATCTCACCTGAGTGATGATGGGGGACATGCCCTTAAACGTCCCAAACACAGAAAATGAAAAGAACAAGGAAAATCTATGCAACGGGCAGAGTTTCTGCAGATAAATACACCACCACACACTGACAGAGTGTCATTAGTGATGATTTAGAGGGATTACTTCTGTATCAGTCTATACATTGTGTTTCTCCAGAAAATCCTGCATAGTATATCTTTGAATGTACAAAATGAGAGGGCAAAATCGTTTGACAGTGTGAGGAAAAGAAAAGTAGCCATGTTAGTATGGTTGGACTTGCTTGTGAGTAGTGATCTGTTTTTTTTTACGCAATTTTCCAGACAGCAAGTCAGCAGTGAATCTGAAGCAAGTGCTGAAGCAATCATCAGGGTTATTTGCATGTGTGTTAATCTCCAGATAATGAGATTAAACAACTATTAGTTTTACCAGATACAGTCTTATTGGCTGGTGAAACCCTAATGACTGCCAGACAAGCACATGCAGACTTGCACGATTTCCTCACATTGGCAGCTCAGGAGTGAAGCTTTTCTTGCTTTTGGCTGCCACCTACAATAAAGGGATGTCAGTGGAGTTGTGCAGAAGGAGTAGCTGCTGATTTTCAAGTATTTACCCCCACTGTAAATTTCCGTGAAAGTTTTCAAGACTACATCAACATATCATCACGTATACTTCACTGTAAAGGAGTAAAATTGATGAATATTATTGTATTATCGCTCTCTGGTGTTGCACTTTGTACATGGTTCCTGTGCTCTAGTCTCACAACAGACTACACATAGAGAGCAATGTTATTTGTCCAGGTCGGTGGACGGCTCGTTTTGATGAAATATATCTTATTTTCTGCCTCACTACAGTTGGAAAGAGCCTTCCTTTGTGTTTTAACAATGTTTTGCTTTTGAGTTATTTATTTGAGAAGTTGAAATCTGTGAATATCTTTCCAACTCTACTGAACTGGATTAGACAGGCAGCTACTGTCCCGTCTTCCCAATACCACGCACTAGCACTGAATCTTTAGTGGTATGGAGTAATGAATCGTGCCAGTACACTTTCACCCTTGCTTTTAGCTCTGTTTTTGGCCTCCACCAACTCCTGAGGGAAATACCTGTTTCTTTAAATGCTCCACTGTGTTTACCAGCTTCTCTCTAACTGTGTCTCTTTACTGCTGAGCAGGTAGAATACTGTGGCCTTTTACAGCTTTTTCTCTGGAAATGAAAGCCAGAGAGAAGCTTCAGACTCAGCTTATCGTTCTCTGGAGGTTGATTACTTTCACACCTCACATTGTATTTACATTATCACATTATCAATATAGCTGCTTTAACAAGTCTTGTAGGTAATTTAACAGTTCTGAACAAAACATGTTGCCATAGTTGCTGAAACTTCCAAAAGTGCCACAGAATCTAAAGTTGAACTGCTAAATGTTTAATTTTAAGCTCGGTAATGTTTCTTCCTGAGATGCACCTTGGGAGTGCTTCAGTTTTCACATCCATGGGTGATGGCACATTACACTGCCGAAAGTGCCTTTTAAAGTAGTTGTGCGTTGCAATGCTGCTGCTCTACTGCTGCAAGACTCGTGAGGTAACAACATAGCTGGTTCTGGGGGCATGTAGACGTTGTTGTAATACCACTGTGATGTGACAGAGAGGAAGTCTGAAGTAAGAGATCCTTTTATGCCTCTGCACTGGTGATAGCTGTAGCCAGAGGCAATACGTTTTTGGGTTGTCTGTCCGATTCTTGTGAATGTGATATCCCAAGAAGGCCATGAGGGAATCTCAAATGTCCAGTCGGACCCATCGATGAACTGATTAGATTGTGGTGATCAAAGGTCAAGGTCATTGTGACCTCATCGGTCTAATTGTCATGAACATGATATTCCAAGAACAACTTGAGGGATTTTTTTTTTTTCAAATTTGGCACAAATGTCCACTTGAGCTCAACAATGAACTGATTAGATTTAGGTAGTCAAAGGCGAAAGGTCAAGATCACTGTGACCTTGCATCCTTCTTATTCTGGTGAACACAATATTTCAAGAACATGTTGAGGAAAAAGGGAATTTCTTCAAATTTGGCACAAATGTTCGCTTTGAATCAAGGATGAAGTGATTAGAATTAGGTGGCCAAAGGTTAATGTCTGTGTGACCTTGTGTCTGTCTGATTCTAGTGAACATGATATTTCCTCAAATGTGGCACAAACGTCCACTTGGACTTATCAATGAAGTGATTGGATTTTGGTGATCAAAGGTCACTGTGACCCCCCCCAAAACATGTCTGTGGCCTTAACTCAGGAATTCATTCGCTAATAATTACATTTCACACAAATGTCCAAGAGGATATGATGTTTAAGTGATCCTGTTTTATATCCGAAAGTCAAAGGTCAGCTTCACTGTGACATCATAATGTTCTACATAAAACACTTTTCTGGTCATTACTCAACATCATATCTCAGGAACAGAAGGGGAGGCATTTGGTCAGATACTGAATTGGTGACACTAATCTTGAAACTGAGCTGATGTAAACATGGACGTAAACTGTAAGAGGAACTTGACGGGATTGCAGAAGCATATAACTGCGAGGCAGAAATTCTAGTTTCTTGTGTCTCTTATTTAATTTGTATGGAAGTGAATGGGCGTGTGTGTGTGTGTGTGTGTGTGTGAGAGTTACGTGTGTTTTAGAAGGACCTGCTTTTCCAGTCTGTGTTTGTATTTTTTTTTGTCATCAATTAAATGGGGAAAAGTTGACTCACTTTTGTACTTTCGTAGAGACTGACTCATGGGCTTGGCTCTGGCATTGTTGTGCACAGGTAGGATACTGTGTGTGTCTGTGTGTGTGTGTGTGTGTGTGTTTGATTATATATTCACGTAATGGTTCTTCCAGCAAACACAGTCCACAGCCAGGGAGTGCTTAATTGACTTTTTGGGTGTGTCTGCTCCTGTACCCAACACACACACACACACACACACACACACACACACACACACACACACACAGAAAGGTGAAGCAGAGCTCAAGGGGCAGTGGGCGCGGTGGGAGAGGTCCAGCTTTTAATCAATATTGACAGCAGTGAAATACCATGACAAACAGCAACAAACAACCACAAGGAGACCCAACAGGAACTACACACACACTGCAGCTGAAATGCCATTAGTAACAGGTCGTAAAATGTCAGAGTCTGATGTAGAAGAAGCTGGAGAAGCCTCTTACGATTTTCTCTCTTTGCCAAAGGTCATAATTGTTACTCTACCCTGCAGGAGATATATTAAAGCCTATTTGGCCTTTAATCTTTAATATATTATTAAAAAAAAGGTCCTGCAACAATTAGTTGTCAAATTAATTGCCAGCTAATTTGAGAATTGATTGGAATTCACAATTCTCTGATTCCAGCTTCTTAAATGTGAATATTTTCTGGTTTCTTTACTCCTCTATCACAATAAACTGAGTATGTTTGGATTGTGGCTAAACAAGACATTTGATGACTTCATATTGGGCTATGGGAAACACGGATCCACATTTTTTCATCTTTTTCTGATATTTTATAGACCAAACAATTAATCGATTAATTAAGACAATAATTGACAGATCAATCCACAATGAAAATAATTGTAAGTTGCAGCCCTAAAAAATACAAATAGAAGTCTGAAAACGTTATGAAAGAAAAAAGTACACTTCATGGTCAAAGTATGTGGACAACTGCAGCCTTGTGTCATAATGGAAGGTGTGATTGTGACACCCTGGGCATTATCGTGCTGCTACAGCCTTCACTGAAATACAGGAGCTGGCATGTCAGGTGGGATTGCATAAACTCTCTTTTCTCTGCCTATTGAGAAATGCTGATTAGTATTTGCCAACTACAGTACATGGCCAAATGTATGTAGGCAGCATGTGAGAAGTCTTTCTTCCTGATGTTGATCCTGCTCTAGGGATTTTCACCCATTCAGACGTAAGAGCATCACTGAGGTTCAACACTTATGTTAGTGACCAGGTTGAGGTCAAGTTCTTCCTTACCAAATTAAGAAACCATTTCTTTATGGAGCTGACCTTGTGCATGGGTGGATTGTCATGTTGAAACAAGAAAGAGACAAACACAGACTGTTGACACAAAGTAGGCAGAGCACTGTTGTTAAAGTATTATTGTAGCATTAGATATCCCTTCTTTAGAACCAAGAGGCTGACACCAAACCAGGAAAAATAGACCAAATATACACATGTGGACAGTAGGGCTGCAGGATACGAGGAAAATATGCATTATGTGATATGTTGATATGTTGATCAATGTTGATATTGCGATAACAATATTTGATATATGATAAATAGACAGCGGTTAAAGTGTACTCTGTTCTTGACAAAGACTTGCACAGTGCCTGTGCTTATGCCATTTTGTTGATCCTGTATCCAAAATATTGCCAAATGGCTGATTTGCTATTTTTTCTGTGGCCTTCGCATTTTCGTTTGCCCTCATCTTGTCACACTTTCCTCCTTCAACCATACAGAGGAGCACAGCAGCACCACTCTAATAAACCTCAATCGCACGCATGCAGATTCTGACTAATCAGACAGTACCTGTTGGCGAGGGCCTGGCCAGAGAGTTAACAGCATGTCACCTACAGACAGAATGTTGTTTAATACGTTGTTAATATTCAAAGTGCAATATTGCAGTCTTTCGTAATGTGTTTATCGTATTACGGCTTGATGACGATTTAAAAAAGCGATTTATTGTGTAGGCCTAGTGGACAGATAAAATAATAGATTACCAGAGTTGCTATGTTTGCGTTGGTATAGCAGTAGTCCTGAAGATGAGTTCACCTGTGGTCATGAAAATGAGATGTCTATGAAGTCTGAGTGGTTTGAGCTGAAACATGTTGATTCTTTGTCTTTGGATTTTATGAGAAAACACATTTAAAGTCCTTGAAAGCAAAACCAACACCACCAACAACAACAAAAAACAACTGACGGTTATAAAGTAGGTGTTTTCTAATTGTAATTGAAAGATGCTCAGTATACAGCGCAATTGCAATATGTTGGATACATAAATATCTCTGATCATACATGAAAAATAGTTGTTTATGAAAGGAAAAGGAAAAGTACATGTGTGCACAGATACATACAGGTTAATTATAAACATAATAATACATCAATTTAATTAGTTTGATTTCTAATTAAAGAAGACATTAAATAAAACAGAAAGTGAATAAATAAATAAAAAGTGGGTTGTTTTGGACTGAGATGGGGAAAACATTCACTCATCAAAATGCAGTGCAAAATAGTAATTTCATATTTCCATAAATTTAAGTTCTTTTTTTGTCGTAGATCTTAAGCCCGTTAAATATGTATGAACCACCAGTAAAAACAAAATGAGACAAAATAGTGCAAGTTGAAATAATGGATTAATTATAACTCAGACACTAATTACAAATAATTAACTGAATGTAAACAGGAATGTATTAGATGTGTATGCACAATGTGGAGTATAAATACACTGTACAGAGGTGTACATGGTTGCAAAACCGTAAGTGAACTGGACTGAAATGTAGGGAAAGAGGAGGATTTTTCAGTGTAACACAAAGTGACTGTGGTTCAGGAGTTAAACAGATTATTGTGTAACCAAAAGGTCGCAGGTTTGATCTTTACTGCAGCAGCGTGTCGAGTTGAATTAACTCTCAGTAACACGCTGAAGAACCTTCCCGCCGGATAAAAGCATCTCTCACTTCATTTCCTCACACTTATCTCCATCATGTCAGCAGCTGCGGCTACATCAGACACATTTATCATTTTACTTTTCAGAAGAAGTACATTTCCATGAAAGTATTTCCAGCTTGCGATCGTTGAATTGAATAACAGGATAAAGTGTCTGTTTACATTCTTCACAGTCACTTATCAGAAAGAAGTTTGGAGAATTTATTGAATCCAGGACTCCACCATGAGCAAACTTTTTAAGTCAGGGACCTGCCTGCAGCTCTTGACACAGTCATTACTCTGCTGCTGCTGTGCTGCTGTGCTGCTGTGCTGCTGCTGCTGTGCTGCTTACTAAAGCAACAGGTCTGTTGTTGCTGCAGGAGAAGAGGCAAACACCTGCAGCACTCGAAACAATCCCGTATAAAAATCACTGACCTCAAATGGCTTAACATTGGCAGAGGGAGTAGTAGTAGTATTAAAAGTGTTTTTAATTTTCATAGTTATAAAATGACATATTTAAGGTAATTGTTTTGGCTTCCAACATGTTAAACCCAGTAGGATGCATTAGAAGACTTTCCAACTGGATGATTGATTTTGAAATGAAATTCATTACAATGATAGAAGATATTATGGTACAAGACATGCATCCTTCTCTCTCTCTGTATATTTAATTTTGTGCTGCTGCAGCCTGCATGTTAATCTGACAACACTGAGCCTCATTCACCAGCCGTTCTTGGGAAGACATTTCTTCTTAAAACCCACTCACACAGATTACATGAAGAATTTAACCTTCACCAATGTTATTTGGGATTTGATCTTAGATCTTAACAGAATCTACGCACACTCTAGAGCATATTTACATGAAACCCAATCACCAGTGAAAGTTTTGGCATTGTATGGCTCTGCAAACCACGGATATGTTATATTTACACGGTGTAATGTAGCGGATATGTTTCACCAACTCTGTGGTTATCATGAGGTTAGGTGTGTACTATCTATGAGGAGACATGGGAGGATATTTGGAATTACGCCAAAAAGGTGTCCATCTGTACTGGAACAAAGGCAGTTTGAAAAAGATTTAGAAATGCATCCAATGTCTTTGATTCTGGACCTCCCAA
This sequence comes from Epinephelus moara, assembly GCF_006386435.1. Taxonomy (NCBI): domain Eukaryota; kingdom Metazoa; phylum Chordata; class Actinopteri; order Perciformes; family Serranidae; genus Epinephelus; species Epinephelus moara. Next base: position 1,683,817 of record NC_065516.1, read on the forward strand.
GTACAAATATAACTACTGTAGCTAGCAAAGGTTATACAATATTATGTTTGCTAAAAACAAACAAAATAAAATTGGACAAGTGATAAGAGCCCATTTGTTAAGGGTTGGGTTTAAGTTATTTTTGAGTAGATTCCTCTGGAATATCTTACAGAACTTCTACAGCAGATCAGTCTTATGAAATCTGGCTAAATTATCTCATTATTTTTTTTTACAAGGCATTTCCTGAACTTGAACTCTTGTAACCTGTGATGTACCCTCAACATTGACTATTTCCTGAAACTTTTTATATATATTTGTTGATCTAAGCTGTTTTTGTTTGTGTTTGTCACTCATGTTTATACATTTGACATATTGTTCTTGTGGAAATGAGAGAATGCAATAAAGATAGTGTTAAAACAACAACAAAAACGTGGTTAGGTGTAGGTACAAAATCTACTTGGCTATGGTTTGAATAAGATAAAGTTTTGGCTCAAAATTCCCAGTTTTAGGGACACCATCCCTGCAGGAAAAGCAGCATTGTCTCAGTTAAAAACAACATGCTACTATCCTCACCAATTGGTTGATTCAAAACACACACATTTAGAGCCAAAATGCCGCTGGAAACACAGCAATGACTCGCTAAGTAACAACCGGTTTTGTTGGTTGGTCTTGAACAGTGGGCTGCAGCTTGGCAGGTGTCTCACCTTAGTGACGCACAGCATCAGCCATCCCCTCCACCTCCCGATGACAAAGTCAGCTCATATACTGTGTCACTATAGAAACATTGATATGTAACATATTTGTGGTTTACAGAAACGTACAATGCCAACATTTTCTTACTGCGACTGGGCTGTTGACTCAAATTTGATTGTGGACATATTTGTGCAAAATATTTGGTTGTTGTGTTTTCTTCAGTTCTACAGTATAATATAGGATTTAAAATCCAGTGATATTTTTCATTGGTCTTAAAAGCACCACTGTAACACTTCAGTTCACATGAATAACGTTAATTGGGAGCCTTGCCACCCAATAATTAGTGACTGATGACACTATTTATCGTCCCAAAGTAGGCCTCTCTGCGCACTGGGTCCACTCACACAGTGGCATATTAACTGCTGCTACAAGATGTTGCAGATCATTCCATCAGGAGGGAGGGCATCATCTAGGACCACATAGATTGATCTGCAGAGTAACGAGGACAAGCCCGTCCCCCTCCAGCGTTCAGCATCTCTCTTCTGTTATTAAAAATATCTTTGGCATCAGATTTAAGATCAAACATTTTCTTTTATACTTCATCAGTTGTGCGTCCTTCTCTGGATACAGTGTTCACTGAACAAGTAACAGCATCCCATGCATCTTCTTTTGTGTTCTTTTATAATTATTACTGATGTAACTCAATATGACAGGTTGTTTGGCGTTCACTTCCTGCAGAAGTACCTACACTTCAGAACTATTGGAGTACGTATTTGAAGTCTGGAGCTCCACTTTCTTTAGACTTTTATTGGGACATTCTTGAATCAATTTCCACAGCTTTCTTTTCAGTTTCTGTGTGTGCAGTGCACACGGCCCTGCAGTCTCATGGGAACTGGCAGTTTACCTATGCTAATCAGGATCAACTGGCACGCACTTTCAACTTAAAGGACAAATAGATTCATCATTATAAGAACACAGGTGCCACAATTCTGTGGTTCAACAACAGGATTAGGATAGGACTTAGGATCTTCCTCAAGAACACATTTAACAGAAAACTTAGGAAGATAGTTGTAAATGAGGCCAGTTCATTTCAGTGTAGTGAAATGTTTCAGGTTCGACCTGTAAGATTGCTGTCATGACTTTCATGTAGAAGTGATTAGGCTGTTTATTTAGACATGAGACCAACCTGTGCAGTGGTGGATATTCAGATCCTTTGCTAGAGGGAAAGTACTAAAACCACACTGTGAAAATATTCCACTACAAGTAAAAGTCCTGCATGCAAATCTTTACTGAAGTAAAACTATGTATCAGCATGATGTACTTGCTACTAGTTAATGTAGAACTGTGTGTGTTGCAGTAAACTGTTTTATGCTGTCAGTGTTTTCCTGTTCTATCTGATGTTTCTGGGTTATTATTCCTGCTGCATTAATGCGTATGTTGCATTTTACTGCTTTACTAGATGTTGAGCTCATTTTAACTCCTTTATATACTGTTGGGTAGTTTAATCTACAGCAATGCATCATATTCTACAAGATCATCATATGTTTGTAGCGTGGCTGTCCTGTGAGAACCACGTATCTCTAAACACAGTATCAACACATCTGGAGTTACATTATTTTCACTGGACAGGAAGGGGACGAATAGTAAGAAGTACAATATTTACCTCTGCTTCCCTAATCTGGAGGGGATTTCTGAAAATATCTGACAAGTAGTATTGATGACTCACACTGGCAGGTTTACCATTGTTTTCATAATAAAAGCAATGTGATGACATCACATTTTGCCCTGACAGCATGTAGATATTTGTCCCAATTTTCTAATATTTTCTAACAAGCCAACAAATCCATAATTCCTTTATGTTGCTGTGAAGGCCAGACCAGGTAAAATACTTTTTCATGCTAATACTTTTCGTAATTGATATATATCTGAAATTTGCCATAAAGCAGTCACACTCATTTCATTGTAACACTACCCACAATGTCAAAACACAGTCACAGATATTAAATTGAAAGTTAGATTTATATTGTCTTGTGGTGTATCTCATCAGATCGCCTAACACTGTTTCATAAACGCATCTTTAGAACAGGCCAATTTATTTCTAACGATTTGAGGCATGTTTGTCTCGACTGGGCCGTTAATCTGTTTGTTGGTGGAACAGAATTCTTGAAATGAGCTGGTGTTTTTGTGGTATTTCAGTGACCTGTGAGCTTCCTCATGCTGCTTATAATGGTGAGGATGTGAGGAGCACATACACAGTCTGTTGTGCCACTGGCTCAGCTGGTGAAAGAATTTAAATTGAGTCTTGTCGTTGCGAGTCAGGAGATTACGATCATGGGATAAAAAAACAAGCTGCTTCCTGGTGCAGTACAAGAAGAGTCTCAACCTCTGAGAATAAGGAAACACTCAATAATCCGTCACTGAAAGAAGAAATCTGGGATACCTGAGCTGCCCTTACGCTCTGTAATACTGTCTGTATGACACATTTACAGCACAAGAAACAGGAAGTGTGTTGCAAACTGACAGTCACATGATGTCAGCCTGTATTAATCAGCCTGTCCGATGTTGCTAAAAATGACACCAGTCAGGATGGTTTTTTTTACACAAGGACAGATTATGAGAAAACCGGGCCTTGGGCTCAAACATGTAAAAGCCTCTCCTACACAGGAGCAACACCCCCAGAGTGAAAGATAGAAAAGTTGCTTTCTGCTGTTCACTAACCTTTTCCAGCCTGTCCATGATGTCGAATGTGATGCACCAGGAGAAAAAACAAACAAAGAAAAAATAAGTACTCACCCACTGCGGAGCCATGTACACAACTTAACGCACAAGTTGGTGCAAAAGTGGTAATAGAAAAGCAATACTGGGTCAAAACTTGCAGCTGAAGGTCAGTATTTAAATCACAAAATACTACAGCATGCTAACATTTGTTATTTACAATAGCTTTAACAACAAAGTACAGCAGAGACTGATGGGAATGTCAGGAGTTTTGCAGGTAAATTTGTCTTCAAACAAAGTATTGGATAAATAAAAACTTGGACCAGATGGTGGAGTTACATAGGATGCCGAATCGGGGCCATTGGGCCATTGTAGATTGAAAAATAAATAAAAACAAAAATACAGAGCCAGCAGAGGAAGGGTAATTTTCTGAGAAAAAAAAATCTGAGATTAAATTGATAAAATTTATGGGGAAAAAACTTGGATATTCTCTCAGATTAACAGGGCTGTCCCAAACACCAGTGAGAGACAAGACGAGAGGACATGTTTTGAAACATCTGTTTTTTCAACTTAAAATAACATGACAATTAGCCACTTTGGTAGCATGAAGGTCGGTATACATCAGCCAAAATAGCTAGAAATAGAAAACTTTATGACAGCTAAGCTGTTACAGTTTTCAGGTAATTTGCAAAGCTCACTGTAGATTTGCGATATGCCAGTTTTGTTCGGCATATCTGGCACTCGACTTTTTGGGGATCAGCTTTATAAATTTTGAAACTATTCCAGACACTTGACTTTTTCAGCATCTTGCTAGTGTAAGCCTGTCATAGGTGGTCAAACTATTGGAGTCACAAAACTATCTCAAAGTTTAAATTGTCTTGTCTGAGAATAACGAATAATCAATGCTAATGCATAATAAATTATGTTGGATTACTGTTTATTCATTTATTGGTTATTTTGGGATTTTTGGGTAATGTTAAAGAAAAACAAAGTATTCAAATACAGATTTGGACGTTGATTACCATTGCAAGGATCTTCAAAGCTTTAAGGCATTAGGGTCAGCCCTAGAGATTAAAGTGATAAATTTACAAGAAAGAAAAACCAAAACTCAAATAATCCCTGAAATTCAAGTCATAAAATTACAGGGAATTTAGATGTTCTTTAAGATCAAAATGGTAAATTTACACAAAAAAACTTTGCTAATTTACAAGAAAAAACCCCTCAAATAATCTCTGAGATTAAAATCATACATTTATAGGGAAAAAAATTGATATTCTCTGACAATAAAGTGGTAATTTATTTTACACAAAAAAGGCAAAATTACAAGAAAAAAACTAAAGTCATACATTTGCGAGAAACCACAGTTGACGTTATCCACAACATTGTTCAAACATAAACCTTTACATATCTGCTATAAAATAACGTTCAAATGTAACATACCTGTTTGCAGAAATGTGTACTTCCAACATTTTTGTCTGGTGATTATGCACTTTTTTTCTGTGAACAATATGTAGCCCCAGAGTTGTTGTGTGGTAATCTCATTACACACAAATTAATTAATTTATATTTTGGTTTATTCTTCCCTTGTGAAATGTATTGCAGTGTTTAAAAAAATGGATGTTTTTCTGTTATTCAAGGGCAATGTCAAAAAAACATTTTTTGTACCTCTTCCCACTCTTTTCTTTGCACAGGACCTTAGATACTAATGCACCTTGAGGTCTTCATTCTGTCAGTGTTGAGCCTTAGTGGTGCATATCCCCAACACATTTTGAAATACATTATTACAAACAGACACATAATAAAGCAGGAATTGTTGTTGCCCACTCACCTCCTATGTAATCCAGCTGTAGAGGAAAGCAGGAAAACATAGTTTTGTCCATTTGGGTTAATTGACCCTAATGGAGTGTGACATCACTGTCTGTGATCACACAGTAAATGGGTCATGCAGTTGACAGAGCTGACCACTAGGTGGCAGTGTCACACAATGTCCCTCCTGTTAAATTAACTAATTATTCATCATCTGCCAGCACCTCACATCAGAGACGTTATTTTGGGTTTCCTGCTGTCTGTCAGGTCTGTCAGAACTGGAAATGTTTTGGTGTATTTGAGAGGCTGTTTGAGGTGTTACCTTTTAGGTTCTTCTCCACATGTGTTTTTCTCTGAGTCATGCTGGCGCTGGCTTCCTGCCATCGCCAGCAGCAGTAGCACAGCCACACTCATGTTGGAATGAAAACCTGTTTGTCCTGATGGTAAATTACTTCAGTGGTTCATTGTCTAAGACTGCGAAGATGCTGTGATTTCAAAAAATGAAATATGCAGCAAACATGCAGGAAAAGTGACAAACAATCAAAGGAAAGTAAATTTCTGTTATGTTTTTGAGAGTTTTGATCACTCTGTCTGCAACGTCCTCTAAACTTTAAATATAAAGCAGCATATGTTAATTTCCCTCCTGATCATGCACACAGTAAAGCAGAGGAAAACTTATCTAAAACAAGTGGACAAGCACTGAGCACTGTAACATTAACCAGAAACATCCATTAAGATGCCAGTTAAGAGTAATGATGGAAATTATTGCTACGTAATGAGCAGCCTTATAAAGATGAGCTGATGCACAGTATTGATCAGGAGCAGGGAAATGAACATAAAGGAGTCATTCTGCTTTCACTGTCTGTGGCGACTTAACTGACTTTGTAATATGCACTTGCACACATGCACCGTTTTATAAAACCAAATGTTGTATTTCTTATTGAATCTTGTGTATTTTATGTGTTCATTTACAATCATTTCAATGGCTTATGCGTTGTTGATTGAGCATTTTTTTTCATCTACTTGAACTGTCTTGAACTATATATATAGGGCCTTGGAGTTTGTTTATGAACAATCAGAACAACTCTGCTGACTACTGTAACTTCCATATTTTAAGAGGCTGGAATGTTTTCTCAGACAGTGAAGTATTTCACATGCTCCTGTGAGTATTTTCATCTTTCCTGTGCAGTCTGAGGTACCTCTAGGGAAATGTTTTTCCAGATATTCAAACCAGTCACAACCTAAAAATGAGCATTTTATCAATATTGTATTGTGCTGACTTTAATGACCACCTTAAGTGTCCATCTAGCGCTGTTATCAGGTGAACGTTTTAATGTGTCCAGTACTTTGATTCATTACCAAATACCCGCAGAACTCATGAGATTTCCATACTTGCATTTATTTTAGGGCCCATAAAGAACTATAAAAGTAATGTTGTACAAATATTGAAGAAGCTCCTATAGGGTGGGTGATGGGTCAAACAAACACAGGACTTCACTCAGGAGACCAATGTTTGCATACCGAAGTTAATACTGGCTTCTTTTAATATCAATGCAGCCTAGTATGCTAGTATGCGTAGCATGCTATGCTCCTGCCCTATGCGACGCGTCATCTGTAAGGTTATGTTGGTGACTAATGCCAAAACATGATGCTTTTCCAAAAACTAACCGTGTAGTTTTGTTTCCAAAACCTAACCAGGTAGTTTTGAAGTAGAACTGTGACCATTTCATGATGTTAAGGACATGATTTAAACTGCGAGCATTAGAACTGTCATTTTGTCATATGCTTTATTCGTGTTTCCTGGTGCCTGCACTGGTGTTGCTTTCATGTTGCCGGCATGTATTTGATCACATTTCGTGCGTGCTGCCATATAATATGTTGTTAAGACTTTTTGTCCATTTCCATTTCACTGGATTAGCAAAAGGTAGCATGCTAACGCACTAAACTAAGATGGTTTTAGCATGTTGACATTGTTGTTGTGAGCATGCTGATGTTAGCATTTTGCTGGAGAATTATTAGTTCATTAATTCAAAAGATCCTGCCCTCAGTTATACTAATAATTGCCTTCAAGTTACATATCATTCAACAGTAATAAATTAGCGTCGCCAGTGTTATAATTTCCTGTTCATTTCATTCAGTAACCTGTGGATTTTATTAATTATGGACTGCCTGAAATAAAAGGATGTTAAACACATCACTGTGTTCTCTTTCCCATTCCTCAAACAGTTTTACTAGATAACAAATCGTTCCACCCTCAGTCTTTAATGATGCCTCATCCAGATCATAAAAATTCAACTTCAAAGTTTTGATTCATTTTATGGTTTTGGGCGGATGCACAGAAGAGATGGAAGGCGGCAAATTAGGTAGTGTGGGTGCACAATTTAGTAATTTGGGGATATTAATTATTAATTTGAGAGACTGAAATATTGATATGAAGAGAGGAAAGAAGTATACTGAGTGCATAAATGAGTCACTTTAGGAAATTATTTGTAGTTTGTGGGCAGGAACAAGGCTTCCATCTGTGATACCAACCAGACTCCATAGAGAAATGTTGCAATTCAGGCAGGGATAGTGCTTCAATCAGTAAAAGCACAATCATACCCATTTTTCCCTTTCAGCACATATTGTGAAAGCTGGTGTGTGTGTGTGTGTGTGTGTGTGTGTGTGTGTGCGCACGTGTGTGTGTGTTCCTGCCTCAGTGCTCACATGTGGGTGGGCGTCTGAATGCTTTGGTCCGTCTCTGGAATGTCAACAATGAGTCACGTTGGCCCTCTCGACTTGACTCGGGGCGGGGAGCCGCTCCTCTGGCCTCGCTCACACTCACTTGTGTAAAGTCCGTACTGGTTCAGCCTGTTTCCAGAAACAGCATTTACTCACAGACATATTCAACACGTGCAGCTTTGTGTCATTAACTTCTAATTTCATTGTTTTAAAACCAATTTTTGTGTTTCCTCTCATACCTCAACATCCTCAGAACCAGATGAGTCTTGATCATCACCTGTTTGAGTTATTTTTCATGCAGAAGTGCCAAACATTTTCTAGTTTCTGCTTGTTGGACATGAGGAAGACTTTCCTCTGTCTTACATTTTAGTAAATTGAATATTTTTGATTTTTGGACGAGAGATCTGAGGACTCTGCTTTTGGAAATTTTAATGGCCATATTCCCTATGCTCATTTGTGGACTAAATTATTAATGAATTTATCTAGAAAATAATCATTGCTCTGATTGATTATTTGAAAATGACTGTTATTTACTTTTTTTTTTTTTTTAATAGAGAAAATGCCTTTTTGCTCCCTTGCAGAAAATTAGATGAACAGATCGATACCAGTCTAATGTCTGTGTGCTTAATATGAAGCTACAGCCAGCAGGCGCCTATCTTGGCAAGCAACAGTCTGAAACCAGAAAAATAAATTGCAGCACAAGACTCTATAAAAACACAACTTTTTAAACTGTATTTGTTTATACATATAAAACAAACAACATATAATGAGGCTCTCAGACAGAGCCAGGCTAGCTGTTTCCTCCTGTTTTCAGGCTTTGTGCTAAGCTAAGCCCAGTGACTGCTGGCTGTAGCTTCATATTTACTGTGCACACACGAGTGATGCCAATCTCAGCAAGGAAGCAAATAAGCATATTTCCCAAAATGTTGCTATATTCCTTTTAATAGTTGAAAACAAGGTCTAGAGAAGGGCTGTACACGACTCAGAGTTATGTCGGTCGGATCAGATTCAGCTGTTCAATGCAAACATTCAACGATTCGATTCTTTTTTCCATATAGCGTTTGGGAGTTTGAATGGGGTTCAGCAGAACGCTCGGTGACAATGACATTTAAAATGTGCACAACATTTTTTGCTGACACCAGATTTTAAACAAAAGCCAGAGACTCTATTGCTGTGAGCTGTAGAGTCACCACTTCTAACAGAAGGCAGAGGATAACGTTACTTTGGAGCCTTACCATGCAAAACCTGTCATCTTCCAGGAAGCTTCTTCTCGACCACAGTTGCCTGTACTGAAGAGCAGCATGACAGCAAAGAGTGCTCACTTTGCGGCAAAGTCTAGGGACGTTTTGGTACCCAACTTTTGCACTGCACACTGGCTGGCATCCCGCTAAAAATAAAAAAAAACAACAACAAAAAAGACTGCTTGACTTGAAGGAATCTCGATCAACGTAAGGGTCTCTGACTGATGATTCGAATCTTTAACTTTTAGGGGGCAGCCCTAGTTTAGAGTCATGTTATCCAGCCCTGTCGCTTAAAGAAAATGTTGGCATTGAACTTTCTGCAAACCACAGATACGTTACATTTGTACATTGCATACATATCAATATTTCCATAGCATATGAGCTAACGTTGTCATTGGGAGGTGGAGGGGATGGTGGATGGCATGACATCTAGGCGAGATGTATGCAAAGTGGCAGACCACTGTTTGAGACCAACAAACAAAATCAGTTGTGAGACATCAGCCATTTTTGTGGCACCAACATCAGGTTTTTTAAGCCCAAACATCTTTTCTTTACTGTAACAGAGTGGTTTTGTGCCTGAACATAACCACACTTTAACTGCAGCATAAAGAAATGAAGAAACTTGAAATGTTGAAACTTAAAATTGAAGTTTCAACATATTCTGTGGTTTGCAGAAACCTACATTGCCAACATTTACTTTGGTGATTGGGCTGTGTTATCATGTGTAGCCTAAAGTTTTAGTTAGGTTTTCAGCTAGTTATTAGATGTTAAAATAAATCAGTGCTGCAACTTACATTTATTTATTGTAACCTGACAGTTATTTCCCAGGTTCATTGTTTGGTCCTGGAAAGCCTGTATGTTTTCCTCAGGCCCACAGTAACATATTCAAATCTCTTGTAATGTTTGACCAACAGTTGAAAACCAAAATATATCCAGGTGTACTGTCATATAAGACAGAGAAAAGCTGTAAATCCTCACGTTTTACAAGCTAGAATATTTGGAATATTTGGTATTTCTGTGTGAAATATTACAAAAAGAGGACGTATTGTGTACATTTTCAGGCTCATTCTTGTACTTTGGGTTTCTACTACACTTAAGTTTTCTTATGCTGTCTGTGCTGGAGCACCTGTATTCACCCTCTCTGAGATGCTCCGTTGAAGCGCCTGTCTCTTTAGGTCCTGCTCCTGACAAAGCCCAGGCTGCTCTAATTGGTCAGTGCTTCTTTCGCATCTCTGCACCATCATTGCATCCTGGGAAATGACTGTAACAGAGAGTAGCAGCACTGTGCAGGGGAAAAAACATTGGAAACAGAGAGCGGTCTGAAGTCTGAGGTTTTGCTAATAGGGATTACTTTTCCATATATCTACCTCATCATTTTAAAGTTTGGCCATGTTTAATATAAACATTCGACACTGTAACATTATATGAGATAACATTTGTAAAAGCATAACAGGTCCCCTTTAAATGATTATCAAAATGGTTGACTAGATAATAAATCAAGAATTGAGACTGAATTGAAAAGTTGGTAGAAGTTTCTTGAAATGCCACAGAGTCTAGTTGCCCCTTTAACACAGACAGGTGCCTCAAACAGGAAGTCCCTCCTTCCCTCTCATTGGTAGTCTTTGAGCTCCTGAATGCCCTTGGGGCCAATCACAATTCCTCCCTCCCCTGTGTGTCCGCCCAGCTGAATCTTCCCCTCCTCTGTCTGTCTCGCTTCTGCACTCCGCTTTCAACCTCCAGACTGTCTGTTGGGGCACTGTGAATGTGTGTGTGTGTGTCTGTGGATGTGTGTGTGTGTGAGTGAGTGAGTGTGTGCGTGAGGAGACTTGAAGAGAGACTGCAGAGGAGGACAGCAGTGGCTTCTTGGAGTAAGTTTGTTCTCTGACAGAGAGAAAGTTAAGGGAAGTGAAGATGATGATGGTGATGGGCTTCCCTCAGCCTCTGTGGGCTCAGGTCAGTGGATGCTGTCACTGTAGCTGCTGTCTGAAATGTGTGTGTGTGTGTGTGTGTGTGTGTGAATTTGAGTGTGTGTGCCAGAAAAGGAAATTCATGTTCTTCCTGCTATTGTTTGATACAGTGTTTTCCAGCCTGTTGATAGTTACCAGATTCCATGCTGGCTCTGTGTGTCTTTATTAAGTTTTGTAAGCTGCCAAATGTTAAGGAAGAGTTTTTTATTCAATTATCAATACAGCAACTAATGTATTAAGTTTTTCAATCAGTCTTTTAGACTGTAAAATATCAGAAATAACAATAAATGCCATCACAAGTTCTCAGAACCTTTGGTAACGCCTTCTTATTATTGTTACTATTTTTAGAGTCCAACCTGTCATGCATTTTTAGGACAATACAGAGTAAAGGAAAAAACAATAACAACACTGACTTTTTAAAAAACATATAACATAACTGACAAACATTTTTGATGAACATCAGGGCTGTCACTTCGAAAATATCAACCTTAAACATTTGATTGTAATGTTTTGTTTTTTCAATTTGTTTAAGTGCATTTATTTTTATTGTAATTGTTTTTTTATATGTGTAAGTCTTTATTTATTTTTAATTTTTATAATTATTATTCTTTGTGTGTGTTTAAATGTGTTCAAATTGACAAGGTGAATGCAACAAGCCACTGGATTTCCTGTTACCCTTTTAGTAAACTTTGCATTAAAATTTGCATTAATGCAGAATGTTGTCACCTAGCGAGCCGTGTTGAAGGGATAATACAGACTAATACTGGCCGTTTTATCCATCAAGCTCTCCTTTAGTTAGCTGTTCAGGATGTCAACATGCTCCACAATAGAATTAACAAAGTCTTTTCTGCTTCCAGTGGTCAAACTTAGGCTGGGTATACACTGTATGATTTTAGAAATGTGGTCTCCAGGTCTTCTGTATCTGACTGACTGTAACGGAGTATAGTTGGACTTTCTACTGTAAAAAATTAGCAATAAATCTTCTAAACTGAAATCTTCACAACTGGACATGTTCCAGCGTAAATACCATCCAAAAATCTTGGAGAAATTCAGAGAAGAATTCTAGCTCCTACTGTACGTGTTAGTCATCTGCAATGTAAAGCCAAAGCTAGCAATTTATGTGCACTGCGCAGTCTGATTTTCGAGCCACGACCTGAGTGCTCTCACTGTACGTGTTAGACAGAAAATAAAACAGCCCATCGGCCCCTGCGGATTGTTTTGACTATTAACACTTGTCAATAAAGTTTTGTTTGAAAGCTCTAGGCAGGTAGAAGTTTGTTTGCTGGCAGATGTCTGTAACCAATACAGTTCACTATAACTAACAAGGCAGAAATGTGCTGCCTTGATCATCTGTGCCAACCTGTGCGCTGAAACAGCTGAAAATCAGACGCCGTTTCCTGAAAATGTTTCTCCTGTTGACATCATTCGTAACAGAGGGAGTAGGAAACATCAAAGAGACACCACGTCATGTCGCCATGACACTTTCAGACATCCTGTTTGCCACTTCGTGCAGGTGCATTAAAAAAAAAAGGCACTGATTTTGGGGATATCAAGACGTGGCTCTGCCTAACCTGTGCAAGAGCCTGACGACGGCTGACCAAAATGTCAGAAATTCATCTGAATGTCTGACATCTAGTTGGGAGTACTTGATAGGGCCATGACTGGTCCTTGCTCCCCCCTGAGCACTGCATGGCAAATTATGCTGTGCGGCTCAAAATTTGGGTCAGAAACAGGCTCAAATCAAACAGTGTATGTCCAGCTTTATGAAAGAATCGGGATTTTCTGCTCTTTGAGAGATGGATTATATTTTCCAACATTATCCTTAAGGTTTTGTTTGGCATGCATTACCTATTTTATTAGTCTTTTTTCCCCCGGTGCATTATGTATGATTTGGCTTTTAATTTATTACCTGATAAATTATATAAGCATTTAGTGGCTACAAGGTGTGTTTGAGACAAACACAAACAGATTTAAATAATAAGGATCTCTAATTATCTCTGCAAGGCCTAAGCCTGTATGGGCTCATGTATTTGGTCGTTTGTGTGTGTCTTGAGGTTGCTGTGATTCATAATTTGTGAGAAACCTGTTCTATGAACTGTTTTATCCGTTAACTGCTGACTTCTCACTCATCTTAACTAGCCAGTATGGTTCGCAAGGTTGGTATTTTTTTGAACCAGCGCATCTGCAGATTGACTCTCTACCAGATATGTTATTACTCACTTACCAGATGAATTAGTCTCCGTTTTTGTTATCTTCACTGCCATCTTAACCTTAACAGAGCCAGGGGGGAACAATTCCATTGGGCGCAACTGCGCCATGTACTGGCTTCCATAGCTGCGACCTGCTTTACTCCATCCACTGCATGGCGTCATACAGGAGCGTTTTGGAAGAGGAGCGTTTGCCCGATTTTCTGTAGGAATTGTCTAAAATGGCTGTGATCAGCTCTGGCAGCCTACTAGCGGAGAGCTGCACTCTGAGTGCACTTTGTATTTCATTATGCAGTTTTGTCATGGTATTTTTCATTTAATGAATTGCCTGTAATGAGATGCACAGGATAAGTGGAGGCTGGGTAGTAGCCAGCATCTCTTTCATATCTTCTCTGCAGTGTTCCGTCTGACTCATGCCTCTTTTGTTATTTGTCGCTGTGCATGGGCAACTAGAAACTAGGTATCTCATCTGATTTAAGAAGCAGGGACAACCAAATATCTGCTATTTTAACCTGTTAAGTGACTTAAGATAATCTCAGGATTGTTGATGATTACTAATGACTTGTAGAAGTGAAAGAGAATGACTTGAAATGAAAATACATCAGTGTGAGAGAAGAAACAAGAAGTTACAGAAGTTGAAGAGAAAAGGGAAGAAAGAAGACTTTGTGTGTGTAAATCAGTCTGATTACATGGTGTGTGTGTGTGCGTGCGTGTGCGTGCGTGCGTGCGTGCGTGTGTGTGTGTGTGTGTGTGTGTGTGTGTGTGTGTGTGTGTGTGCGTGTGCAAAGACTCAGCAGCCTGCCACCTGGCTAGCGAGTGATGCAGTGGGGGGGTGGTGGTGGTGGTGGGGGGGGGGGTTGATGGTCCACACTGTACCCAATTAATGTGAGTGCTTACTGGACTGGGCATAAGGCAAACAGGCACACACACACACAACCATTTCCTGCATTAATCATCTTAAAATATATTTTGCTATTTTCAAGGTCAATAATGAATCGTCAAGCTCAATTTCCTCTTATTGTTTATGTCACATAGATTCAACTCGGCTCGTGTCCTCTGAAAATGTCTTTAAATAAAAAGGATTTGCCCTGACAGCTCTATTAAATTATACTTTCATATTAACATTAAATCAAATGATTGTGTAATGTCAAAGGGATCAATGTAGATCTAAACCCACAGAGAATTCTCAGCAACTCTGAAGCTCGAAAGCTTCTTAGCGTCTTTTAGGGAATGGTTTTGTTTATACGACTTAGTGAAGCATTTAGCAGCTAAAGAGATAGATATTTCCCTCAAGAGTTGGAGGAGACCAAAAGCAGAGCTAAAGGAGAGTTAATATTTGATTTTAGTGATGCATGGGTGGATCCATGGGCAGTGCGGTTTTGGACAAGTTTAGAAAATAATGTAGGTTTTGGGTGGATGGGTCAATAAGTGACAAAGCAATCTTCTGAGCAAGTCTTTAATAACTAACAGAAACATTGCATGCAATAGTCCTTGCCTCCCCTCTCTGTTTCTCTCACTGTCTCTCTCTTAAACACACACGAAACAGTGCAGCCTATCCTCACACAACGATTTGTACAAGATCTACGAAAAGGCGCACACACTGGTTTGTTAAGTTATGGAAGTTGGGTTTAGGCAAGTTAAGTTACTGTGGTAAGGGTTAGGAAAAGTAACACTGTGACAACAAACCCTAAAATTACTCAGAGTTTTCTCACAAGGTTCCGGACATCGGTTTCCCGGAGGAAAGTCCTGTGCTCTGTGTCCTGTGCTCTGTGACCTGTCCAACCCCTCCCCAGACTGCTTCCTTCTTTACTGCCATCGGCACATTGGTCACATGATTGCAGCCTTCCCAAATACATGGGTTAAACATGTATTACTGGCTCATGATTACGTGGGATATGTAGGATTTTTTGTGCATTACGTTTTTTAGGAGAACGTACAATCAGTGCATGAGAACGGCCTGAGCAGCTCTGTCATTAGCACTGCTGTGTTCAGTTCAGGGTTTCTGTTATCCATTAATTACATGTTTTTGACTGGGAAAATCTGTTGTAGTCCGACCTATTTAAATCTCTCTGGTCACAATGTCTGTTGTGGTCACATCTCTAGTGATGGTCATTAACCAGAAAGGTTCAGCTCCCTGATGATCTCCTTCCTGCCTACTGACACCTTACTTAGGTTCTTGCGGTGAAATGAGGACGTGTTGTGTAGATAACTCCTGATTTCGACTTCACAAATCAGCCGTTCTTTGTCCATTGTGGTGCTTTCAAAGCGAGCGGCAAGAATAAATAGAAACAGGGTGTCTGACAAAAGTTCGGCCCAACAGGACAGCGCTGTGTATCACGCACTGGCAATTCAAATTCTAGTAGAAATCAGTGCACTCAAACTGATTTTGTTGCTGAGGCTCACTCGCCTTGCATCCAGTTAGGCCACGGTAAGCTAAAGAAAATTCTTGGTGTTGCTCCAACAAATGTTATAACAAGCATTATTTTGCACATGAGTCTATTAAAAAAACACAGATAATATTTGACCAAAATTTCTCTCATCTGTCCGTAACAGTTGAAAAATGTATATCTATCAGGACACCATTTTCTCTAAGGAAAACCCTGGCTCAGTTTTTGTCTCCGTCCTAGTCTCAGTCCTCAGACCTGACATTTGTGCTACTATAATGCATAAAGGTGGTGGTTTGTGGAATGGTTTTGGGGTGGCTGATGAATGCATATGTTTGCAGGTTGGGTGACTGCAAATTGGCACTTAGATTGTGTGGGTGATAAAAAACCTGACCTATGCATCACCATTAGACTTACATTCATCAGGTCGACACAAACGCGAGATGATGTTACTTTGTGTCTGCTGGAGGTGTTAATAGATTTACTTACATGTTTTCTGTCCCCACCAAGTGGTTGAAAATATATGTGAAATGTGAAAATGTGGAGAAAGGTTTTCATAAGTTGGTCCTTGCGTTGTTAGTTTTGTGTGCACACACATGTTCGTTAGTAAATGCACATTTCTGCAAATGGTTTCACTTTATCTCCAGCAAGAGGCAGTGTAGGAGAAGGCTGCCTTCAAGTAAACATGCATGTGAACAGGACAGATTTCAAGTGTTTCATGTTGAAGGAAGTTCAGTCAACATGTTTGTCAGCCCTCAAGGATAAACACTTCACTTTTTGATGAGAAACACTAAAGTAAATAGAAGACAGTGCCACAGGGAAGCTTTAATTTCATGTCAACACCCTAAAGAATATTGTTATGTCAGTTTTAATGATCAAAGGAGAAATCCTGAAGGCAGCGTGTGCAAACGAAAAAGCTAAATTATGTTTTGTTTTGGGGTTTTTTTGCTATGGAAAAATACAAATAAAGTTGAGCAATACGTCAGTATTATATTATTGTTTATTATCTCTCCATATAATTCATGTAGTTTAAACATTCTGACCTACACCATATCTCACTCTCATTTTGTACTGAATAAGTTAAATATAAACACTGAAATGTTTCCCAGAGTCAAATGCTAAATATTTGATGTGTTGTTGTTGTTGTTTTTTTAAAAATTAGAGGTTATTTCAGTGTTCCAGCAGACTTAAACTTTTTTACCTGACATTAAATTATAGCTGTTGAGGCCTAGAAGTTGACTTGACTGGACAGTGTTTCCTGTAAGTTGTCAGCTGCACTCTACTGTACCTAGTGAGGGCAAAAGATGAACACACCTCATATAAAACAAGAAAAACTATCACAGTACATTTTGGCATACTTTATGTGAATATTTATTATATCGAGTATTGTTTTTGTTTTTTTCTTAATCACCATACTATACACATTAGGGGTGTATGGATTTATTGGCCACACATTAGTATCGGCCAATATTCACTTTGCTGATTGTCACTGGCCTATCTGCAAATAAGATGATATTCAGCGATGGCAGTGGCTTATGTTTTTCTGTTGCATCATATCAATTTGGCACAGGCTGAAAAGCCTTGTCTCGGAGGAAATAGAAAAACGTGTTTGGGATGAACAGAGATCTTACTTGTGATGCCGTTGGGACAAAAATACACAGTAACCTCAATATCGATGTGTCGGGGGACGCACCCAGTTGTTTCCCTCATAGTGCTACGCTGTGAACAACAAATCTGTGTTGACATCAGCAGGAGAGCTAGTTAACCTTAGTTGTTAGTTGTTTGCAGCCGGTGGTCTGTACTAACAGTTGATGAATTGGTTGCATTGACTTACATCATAATGCATTATAGCTCTATGCTGTATGTGTATTGGGCAAAGGTAAATTAGGACATCCTCAGGATGTGTTCAAATGTATTGTTGTAAAATGCAGTGTTTGGTGAGAAACTTGCATAAATACAGCTGTCTGAGGGAGACATTTGTTGATGTCTTCACAGCAATATATTAGAGAGGGAATCATGCTATATTACATATATAGTCAAAAGGCTTTTGAGACTAAGAGTTATTTAAAAAAAGTTTTTCATGTAAAAGGAGGGTATTTCAAAGGTTGTTTCATAAATGTGTAGGATTGAATTTATGTAATTCAAAGGTAGTGTAATAAAGAACTGAATGACTTTAAAACATGCTTTTACTATGAAGATTTCTTTGTTTCTCTGGCACAAAAGGGGGACTAAATAACAACAGAAACAAAACAAACAAACAAAAAACAGCGGTATCAGCTGTCCGCCAAATTATTATTTTAAGCGTTGGTATCGTCCCAGTATTTTACAATCCCTAATACAGATGCTCATGCAGAGACCAAGTCAGCAGTGGGGCCTATACGGGATCCTTCTGGCCCAAAACATGGCAGTGTTGAGTCTTTTAATTCTATCTTGAAAGTCATTAAAAAGCACTTGAACAGCTTGAACAGTGGTGAAACAGCTTACAAGTTTCAGTTCTGTAGCTCTTTTGTTTTGGGATCTAGTTGGAATGTGGAGAAAAGGGTCAAATTTATATTTTTATGTGATTTATTTTTGCTGATAACATTATTCCCTTGTAGGCACAGACAAGAGTGTATGAGCATGTTGCAGTGAGTGAAACTGAAGCCACTTTACTTTCTGCAAAGACACATAAGCCAAGGATATGAGCAGTGAGCAGCTAACCTGCTGTCTTTCACATTGTCCCACCTCCTGCTGCTTTATTGGAATCTTTATAATCTCAGTTTTCTGCTCAGTGCCGCCCAGGTTTTTTCACTTTGGCTGTATTCCTGTCCCTCCTGTCCTTTCGTCTCTGCTGGATTTCTGTTATTTCTTAATTCCCTGCATCACCGGTTCCACCAGGAGCTATTGTTAAATGTCAGCAGACACACCTCGGCTGCACTTTCACACATAATTCTCTTTCACACAGTTTCAACACAACTGTGACACATAGGATCGTAATGCTTTGGATGCTTTGCATACTACAGACAGTGTACTGTACAATCTGTGTGTGTTTGGACTGTGCAACCAAATATGTGAACAGCATCATGGTAGAACAGTAAAGGCTGCTGCATTTGCATCTCATTTGAGTTTACACTGGGAAAGATGCCTGAATGTGAGGTAACAGTGCACTGAAGGGTGAGGCCAATATAATTTACTGTGTGTGTATATATATATATATATACATACATATATATATAAACATATATATATGTATGTATATATACACACAGTAAATTTGGTGTGCGTTGCCAAGTGTTGGAGATATCGGCCGTAGAGATGTCTGCCTTCTCTCCAATACAATGGAACTGAAACATTAGCTAGCTCCTAGGTGCTAGGTTATCTCCAACAGCAACTCACACCAAAACAATCTAGACTGATAAACAGCACTACAGGTAAGATGAAAAATATGTACTTTTGACTGTCCCTTCAGGAAAAACAAAAAAAAACACCACTTAATTCTGACATACAAATTTTTTTTTTATCTAACTTTACTATAATCTTTGCTTTTTTGTGAACTACAGTATTTTGAGCACTTATGACCCCTAGAAGTTATTCAAATAAAATAATCTGAGAAGGGAAATCCTTCTCAGTCAAAAAATTACAGGCGACCTTCCAATGAGTAGATCTCTCCTCACTCATTATACACTTTGCTGTTAATTTGTGGATGAATTAAATGGTAAGTTATGGCTGATCGAGGGTAACGTTAAAGAAACTCTGTGACACTATTAATCCAGTGTCAGAGGAGAATAATGATGCGTTTCTGTGGCTGCTCATTGTTCACCTGTGGGTTTCAGACCTGTTGATTTCCTAGATATGGGACAATAACTCTGCCCACTGTGGTTGGTGGTGGTGTTGCCTGGAGGAGGAAGTGAGAGCAGACAGACCACAGTCAAACCACAGTGTGACTCTCTGCAGAACCTAAACATAAATAGTTGGTTTTTAGAGGAACACTTTAGAAACTTTATAAGAGGTTGTGAGGCAGGAAATACCTCATACAGGAGAGATTTACGCAAAGTGCTGCTCATCTAACAGCTTGTTTCTGCTTTTATTCAACAATGATGCCCAATTGTGGTTATTTTCTCCATTAATAGATTGTTTGGTTTGTATGAATAGTGAAAATAGTGAGAAATATTCGTCACAATGACCCAGAGCCCAAAGGGACACTTTCACAATGTTAGTTTTGTCCAACCAACAGTCCAGACCTCAACATCATTACTAATATATTGCAAAAATCTTAAAGGTCCAGTGTGTAGGATTTAGGGAGATATATTGGCAGAAACAGAATATAAAATAATGTTTTCTTTAGTGTATAATCACCTGAAAATAAGAATTGTGTTCTCGTTACCTTAGAATGAGCTGTTTATATCTATATAGGGAGCAGGTCCTTGTCTTCGGAGATCGCCATGTTGCACCGCCGTGTTTCTACTGTAGCTCCTTTTTACAGAAATTTCCACCACATCGGCCACTGTAGTTAGCAGCTCCTCTGTGGCAAACAGCATTGAAAACCCAGATTTTTCAGTGTGAAACTGCTTTATTCAGTGTTATTACTGCTTTTAAACACCTGGTCCGTTTGTTTGTTTGTTTTGAAGCGATAGACACCTCTGAAAGAAAGAAAGATACTCAGGAATCCTGAGTATCTTTAACAGGAAAATGGATGACCACACATTAGCAGGTGCTGGGCTAACAACACGACATGACAAACAGCATTGGAGAAACTGATTTGTAATGTGAAACTGCTTTATTCAGTGTTTTTACTGGCTGAAATCAGTGGGTCAGTTTGTTTTGGAGAGGAAGAGACCTCTGCAGATTATTCAGCTCCTAATAAAAACCTCCTGAATGTCTGGATTAGAAATAAGGTGAGCACATAGCAGATAAATGTCATGAAGTAAAATTACAATATTTATCTCTTAAATGTAGTGGAGTAGAAGTAGAAAATGGCATGAGAAAAAAAAATACTCAAATGCATATTTTAGGTACCTGTACTTAGCTTTTTTTTTTTTTTTTTAACATTCTGCAACTGCCTTTACCTGCTTGTTTCTGATTGGCACATGGATGTTACCCCATCATTAATGACAGATGGATTTTTAACTTGTTAGTTTGGATGCAAACATCCAGTTGTCATCATTATCTCTCCCTGTTTTACCCACACACAGCATGCGTCGTCACTCACATTCATGTTTCTGTGTCAGTTTATGTGAAAATCCCTCCAGTTAATCCTCCTCATTCATGAGTGCACACCCGAACACCGTTCGACCTGCTTTTACACACACACACACACACACACACTGACTTACATTGAGGAATGTGGCTAAAGAGGTCCTCTGCTTCCTGTGCTCCTCTGCTAATCCTTTTGTTTGGATCGGAGTCTCGTCTGATGTCAGTGCTCAGGGAAAGAGAGGAAGAGATGGATGGAAGTAGCTGCAGGGTGTGAAGGTAAAACCAGTGAAGAGACAGCTTGATGTAGAGAGCGAGGAAAGAAAGATGGAGAGCCAAAGGACATAAAAAGACGTTAAAATGAGTGAAGGAATCCATCAGAGAGGCATAAAGAGAGTATTTGATGATGGATGAGACACTTGGTTTTGCAGTCGTGACGGTTCCAGTGCAGAGGTAGTGCTTTAGGTTATTCTGTTGCTGCAGAGACAACAGCAGTAGTGGGAACCTTCCAGTAGAGAATAAGTGATAATACAATAATACAGAACTTCTTTTCTGCTCTACCGCTGCCTCGTTCAGTTAGTTTGTTTGTGCTATTTTAAATTGGTTAGCTGAGATTCACCAAAGTCACACAAAATTAACTGATTGAGGCAGTGGTAGACCAGCAACTCCTGTGTTCAGCAAGCTAAAATTTGTGTTTTTGTCAATGGAGTCTGGTGGCTTTGACAAGAGCATAGATAGGGAACTAAAGGCTGTTAACGGCTTCCCCATCAAAGTGAGCTGTCTGATGGAAAATTTGAGTGACGGAAATAAGATCAATATAGTGTACACTTGGTGCAAACCAACTCCAGAATTACTCTCATTTGGCATTTCTCCCTGCTGTATTTTCATATTTTTCAGCACTGTCTCCTGGATGCCTGCTGCTCACAGTCTGGCACCTGTTCACTACCTTTTTATAAAGCCCCAATGTCACCTAGCCTCTGGGAGTACATGCCCATAGACATCCTGGACACAGAAAATAAGAATATACAGGCAGAGGGCAGAGTCTCTGGAGATAAATACACATTTCTACTGGGTCATAAATGATGATTGAGAGGGATTATTTCTGTATGAGTCTATGCATTATTTTTAGGAAAATCCTGCAGAGTAAATCTGATCCGATATTGATTTCTTTTAGGTGGCTACAATTAAGGATGTGCACAGTTAGTTGATTACATATTGCAACTTTTGCCAGTTGGCACCAGAAATACCAGTTGGTTAAAGTAATTAATAAAATTATTACTGTTTTGTGCAATTGCATTCACCCAATGAAAATGCCATTCAAACTCAACACTCAGGCATGGCTACTAAAGATTTCTTTTCCCTAATAACTTCCCCAAAAAATGTTTTAGTTAACTCTTAGTTAGTAGGTTGTAGCCATGTTATGTAGGATAATGTGCAATTGTCATAACACATGGTTCAAAGTGCCACACATTTGTGGGGATCTGGTCATTGAAAAATGTGATAAATGATTTTAAATGGCTCATGGAAAATATGTGCAATGTTTTGGGGGACAACCTTTAACTCTATAGATAACTTTTTTTTTTTTTTAAGAAATTTGTTTTTATTGGTGTTTTCAGGGTAAAGTGAAAAGGTGGTGGTGGGTGGGCGGGGGTTGGTAAGAGCCGCAGACAGTACAAAGCAGGGTTTTTAAATTATACAGACAATAGGTTACATCCCTTATTGTATGTAGAAATTTTTTTCCCAGTGTTTTATACACTGATCAACACATAGTCTTAAAGAAACAGTGATTTTCTCCATACAGTGAATTTTGTCAGTAATTGCAATCCAGTTTTTCTTTGAGGGGAGGCTTGCCTGCAGCCATTCAGTGTGATGGCTCTTTTGCTCGCAAGCAAAACTGCTTGGTAAAGGGGTTTGTCCGGGGTCATGACACTGGGTTTTGTCCAAGTATACTATGACAAAAGAGCAATGAACTTCTATTCCAAATAGGTTTCTGTTTTAGAGATTCAGTTGTGCTCAATATTGAATATTTTCGGTGTTCTCGCTTTTAGACAAGTCAACTCATCTAAGTTTTAACATCAGGGACATGAGATATTCGGATCATCACTAGCTAAAATACCTTTTGCTGCTGCCCCCTCCACAGCAGTACATCACTTAGCTTCCATATCAGTACTACAGCCTGCTTCTCCACACTGAGGGAGGACTGACTGACAACCACTGTATGTAGTACACAGAATATGGATAAGTACCTCATACAACCCCACTTCCAAAAATCTGAATTATCCCTTTAAAGTACCTGAAAATAAAGTGTCAAATCTGTTCTCATACAATGCTAAATATTAATTAAAGCAAAATTCCAATCAAAGTTGAAGTTCAGAAAATTCCCACCAAATTCTGTGTGACAGTAGAAGCCTGCACGTTCAAAAATACAAACATGTCTCACGTGAAAGACACAATTGTGTTTTCATGTTACACCCCAAAACAAGTTTCCAGGGTCTTTGATTTGTTGGTCATCTCGTAGTTAATGAATAAATGAAACCTGCTTCCCAGTGCAAAAACAGTTAACAGTTACACATTCACTCTGTGGTGAAATGCTGCTCCAGGTTGAACCTCTGGGCCTGATTCTTCTCTTTCTTACATTGTTTTCTTACTGGTTTTCAAACCAGGGATTTGTTAAAATGTAATTGAACTTTTGTTGGTGGTTGTTGGTGGTCTCATAATTTGTAATTGTTTAACTGGAATTTCTCTGGTCACTTATGTTGCAGCTCTACTGGACACTATTCTCATGGTCTTACCTTATCTCCAGACCTCAGTTACAGTTATTAAAACTGGAAAACTGCTGCTCTTTCATAGTCAAATGGGTTATGTGCCTGATTAGTAGGGACTTAATATCCCATCTTGTCTGGTAAAACCTTTGTCTGGGTTACTTTGGTTGTCCTGTGCCAATAAGTACAGTAAAAATGGAAAGTTGTGATTTGACCCTTACGTTGTGGTTTAACTCCTCCTTACCTGTCTCTCCAGGTGAGCCCCGGGCTCCAGACTGAGTGCTAGCCATGTTGCAGTCATCCCAGCCGACTTCCAGCACCCTGCAGCTGGTTGCCAATGATATGAGTGGCATCATGGAGAAGCTGGACACCCGCGAGCTTGACCTGGAAGATGGAGAGTACGACACAACCGACGCCCATGACTCAGGTGTGCATTCTGTCAGTGTGGTATTCATCTGCTTACATGGCATATATATATCTGTGTCTGACATCTAATTTGTTTATCTGTTGGTGTTTTGTTTTTTTTTGTAGGCGAGCGTTTGCCCTTCACTGCGATCTACCACACGGTTGGTTTCAAGGAGTCCGAGGCCAAAGTCTTCCTGACCTCTCCGATCACCGCCAAGATCCTGGAGGTAGAGCGTTTCACCTCGGCTCAGGACCGCTTTAACCAAACCACACAGAGGAGCGTCAACAAGGTACACAAGGACAGACATGTTTCCAAAACATTTCACTCTGTACAGTCATTATTTGTCTCAGATAACATCTCAGCTTCTTGTAGGTGTGCTCTGGAATCAAATTAAATTAAATTAAATTCTCACAGATGTTAAATTACTGTTCTGGCTGCCATTAAGACTGTCAGACGTTTTGTTGCTCAGGTCATATTTTATCTGCAAGAGGCTATGCTGAATAATGGGAACTGTAACCAGATTTCTCCTTCCGTTTTTTGGAGGGGGTCCATGAAGTCCAAGCTTGATTTATTTGCACATTTTAACATCTAAATATAAATAAGAAAGAATTGATATGCTTGCAGCTTTGTTAGGCTCTCTTAAGTCTAAAGCCAGCATGCTAACAAGCTCATGATGACAGCACTAACATGTTGAAAATAGACAAGGCAAATGTATTTATATATCACCTCACAACAGGATGGTGAAAAGTGTTGAAAGTGCTGTACATAAGACATAAAGAGACATTAAAGGGTTAGTTCAGGGATTTTTTGAAGTGGGGTTGTATGGGGTACTTATCCATAGACAGTGTATTACAAATAGTAGATGTCAGTCAGCCCACCCCCAGTTTAGAGAAGCAGACTGGAGTCTGACATGTAAGCTACACGATGTACTGCTGTGGAGGGGTCAGCAACAAAACATATTTTAACCACCTAAAATAAATCCCACCTAAAAAAATCATTAGCAGTGTAAGAGTATGCTATATTTAGAATATTTTCACTGCTTTACCTTAATGTCAGACAGTGATTTCTAACGGGAAAAGGAAGCTTTTACATGACTCTCCTCAAAGCCAGACTCCGCTGAGGAAAACTGTGATTGAACACAGGAGCTGCTGTTCTATGGCTGCCATTATCAGTTATTTTTGTTTGTGTTATTGTGTGACTTTGGTGTTTAAAAGGGTTACTTTGGATTCACCAAAGTCACATAGCTACACAAACCAACTAACTGATTGAAGAAGCAGTAGACCAGCAGCTCCTGTGTTCAGCGAGCTAATATGGCAGTTTTTCACTATGATCAGAGCAATATATCAGCTGTAGTTTCCTGTCGGAAATTGCTGTCAGACAGCAAGGTCAGGCAGTGCATTCTAAAGATAGCAAACACTTAAACTGATATTGATTAAAAAACAAACATATATATATATATATTTTTAGGTTGCTAAAGGACATTTTGCTTCTGCCCCCTCCACAACAGTACGTTGCCTAACTTCCATTGCAGACTGCAGCCTGCTTCTCCTAACTGGGGGTGTACTTACTGACATCGACTGTATGTAATACACTGACTAAGGACAATTACCTTATACAACCCTACTTCAAGAAACCCAAACTATCCCTTTAAGACAAGATATAGTGGACACAAGCAGGCAGTGGTTGAATGTAAGTCAGTATGTTTTCTCAAGTATTGTATTTGAGAACAAATTCAGGGTACTTGTACTTTACCTAAGTATTTCCATTTTATGCAGCTTTATACTTCCACTCCTCTACATCTCAGAGATTATTATTGTGGTTTTTCTAGCACTACATTTATCTGACAGCTTTAGTCACTTTTCAGACATTTTTTTGTCTCCCTCCTGTCCAGTGAAAACCATGTATTTCCAGATATGTTGATATTAAATACTTGTGTTAAACTGAAGGATGAAGTGTTTCTTTATGTGTTGAGAAAATTCTCCTCCTTCTTAAGCTATATAAAGTCTTTAAAAACCCTCTTGTATCAGACGGAAAATGCATCATCACAAAGCTTAAAACAAGCTGTTTTACTGACGCTACAAATGATGATCTTTGCAAGTAATTTAACAAAGAAATGCCAGATGAGATTTTTTTTAATGTAAAGCATTAAAAGGCAGTATGTAACTGTGTGTATCTGTGCTGTGTGCTTCTCAGTCAATGCCGGCGGTGTTTAAGATCGAGCTGAAACATGGGGAGTTTACATGGCTGGTGAAGAGGAAAGAGAAACACTTCATGGATCTCCACAAAGAGCTGAGGACATACAAGGCCCTCCTGAGGCTGCCGCTGCCGACACGCAGGTAAACACTGCAAGGTCTTCTCTTGTTCTGGATTATCTCAGGTTTGGGTTTGGATAAAGCCTCAGGGCCCAGTGGTTTAAAAATGTAATCTGGGTCAGAATGATCCAGATTTGGAAATCCTATGTTTTGTTCTCCAGGATCAGCTCATCCATCTTACTATTTGAAGCAACACTGGTTTGGAGCACTCTTATCCAGATTCAAAGTTTTTAAGATTAGATCATTAAATGATGAAGTGATGACATTTATATTGAAAAGGTCAAAGGTCAACCTCACTGCGACATCATTTTTTTTTTTTTTTACAAAAACACTTTTCTGGCCATTACTGAGTGTCATATCTCAAGAACAGGAGGTGAGACATTTGGTCAGATACTGAATTGGTGACACTCATCTTGGGTGTCCGTATTGTAACTGTGCTGATTATATAGATCTCCTGTGCTGCCGAGGGGAAGATGTGTGTGAAGCAGCCACGTTTTCACAGACCTAAATGTAAACTTTAAGTGCAACTTGACCTGGTTTTTTTAAGGCATACAACCGCAAGGCGGTAATTCTATTTTCATTATTGAACTGAAAGACATATTAGGTAGCCTTATGTCTACTTTATCCACTTTATCACTGTAACAGTTTAAGAAATTAAGTGCAAAATATAAATTAATGCATTAATAAATATATATGACCAATTTAAAAGTTTGATTACAATTTGTTACTGAAATATACCCTTACACCTCAGACCTGCAGTTCACATTTTGTCTTCAGCATACAGCTCTTTCTTGTTGTCTCCATGATATAAACCTTTCACAAAGTCACTAAAGCTACTTAAGAAAACTACACTATTTTCACAGTTTTGCTACCGTCTTGGGATTTGAACCAACAACCTCTCTCTTGTTGTTTCTTCAGTCACACAATAAAGAGGCAGGGGGTGACGAGGAATGAGGCAAGTCGGATGCCGAATCTCCCGAGAGGAGGAGGGGATGAGCTGGGCAGAGAGGAGCAAGTTTCTAGTCGCAGGGTACGACATTCTCCAGAGCACCAGTCACTCCTGATTTTATATGTAATGATATTTAATTTTATTGTAGCGGCTGACTGATATTTATCTAATGTGTGTTTGTTCCAGAAACAACTGGAAGATTACTTGAACAAGCTGCTAAAGATGCCAACGTACAGGAACTTCCATGCAACGGTAAGACTTCAGAAGAGCTCTCCATCGTGGAAAATCTTGAAAACATGCTGTAAAGTGACAAAATGGACCATAATGTCCTGGAAAATATTTTAATGTGTGACAGCAGGCTTTGAAACACTTATTTCTCTCTTTCAGATGGAGTTTATTGATGTTAGCCAGCTGTCGTTTATCCATGACCTGGGACCAAAAGGCCTGTAAGAACAACTCTACCTCAAACGTATCACTGACTAACTTTTGGTATTTAAATCTTACATTTAGGCCTAAAAAACAATGCAAGTTTACAGTTTTAGTGAGAAAATGCCTTTTAATTCCAGTTTAATTTAAACGGTTTCCAGAAAACTGACATTTTGTTGAACATTGAATTGATCTGTCATATTTTAATATGCAGATTCTCCTACTAAAACATTTATATGAAGAGAAGCAAATTTCTTTAACTAACCAATATCCAAAAATGTGGAATTCTAGCAAAGCTGTTATTATTGAGATAACTATATTATCTCAGGAAAATATGTAAACTTGGTTGTCAGTGTTGATAATTTCTGCCCAATTTCAGATTATGTTCCTGCTGGAACATGTCCACTTGTGTTTAGAAGCTTTTATTGGTGATTTTCTTAAGAGAGAAAGTGCCGCTGTACACAGTCATTCCTCAGCTGCAAGTACACTGCTACATGTAGCTACATGCTAACATCAGGGAAGCATGGAATCTTGGTTGCTGATGTTGTTAATTTCTCCCTTATTTCGGATCATACTCCTGCTGGAACATGTCCACTTTTATTTGTGATTTTTCACAGTAGAAAGTGCTGATATACTCCGTTACAGTCACGCAAAGTCAATGGGCAAGGATGCAGATGTTGAGGACCCGTAAACGCTGACCAGTCAGAGCAGACTGGGCCTTTTCTGGAGGAGTTCTTAAACAGACAGGCGCTTGAACTGAGTGTTTCAGACAGAGGGTTAATACAGGCATTCTAGCATAGACAGTATGAGAAAAGAGAAGTTTTGTTTGAACATTAAAGCATGTAAACATGTTCTATTAGAAACCCAAAATACAAGTATCACTCTAAAATGAGCCTAATAGGTCCTCTTTCAGCCTTGTATTGAGAAAATCAACCAATGCTTGATGAATTAATGTGTAAAGAATGCACCAGACAACTATGTTCAACAGTATATTATCCCATTCAAGACTTCATCAGAGTTTTTGTAGACACAGATTGACAGTATTGTTTTGGTAGGAACAATATCTTTGTCTTTCAGGGAAGGAATGGTGCTGAAGCGATCTGGCGGCCATCGAATCCCTGGGATGAACTGCTGCGGTCGCAGCAAAATGTGCTACCGCTGGTCCAAACGGTCAGTGAACACCCACAGTCACACAGTCTGACATGAGACTGAATTCTGGCCATCTTTTCTCATGTTATTAATAACATTTATCTTATGTAACTACTAAGATCACATCAACATTATAGAAGAGCAGGGCAGCAACAAAGCAGCTGATCTAACAGGTTTTTAACTCAGTTTGAGAAAGAAAAATTAAGGCAAATGTCACATTTTGTGCTGAAATCTTTATGGTTGATGTTGCAGAGAAACTTCCAAGTTCAAGTATGATTTTAATATTATAACCAGAAAGTTTTGTCTGTGCTCACATTTAGCTACATTTGTGTTTGTGGGATAGCTTTTCATGTGCTGATTTTTTGGTGAATCCACTCTGAATCACATAAGCAGGCCAGCGTCTGCTGCTGTGCTCTCTGGGTTAACGTATTAAACTGGTGTGTTTGCTTGAAGCTGGCTGGTGGTGAAGGACTCATTCTTGCTGTACATGAAGCCAGATTCAGGCGCCATTTCTTTTGTGATGTTGTTCGACAAAGAGTTCAGCATCAAGATGGACTCCAGAGACACAGAGACCAAACACGGTGTTCGCATCGACAGTCTGTCCAGGTTTGTGACACGTGTGTACTTTATTGTATTCAATATAATATATTTATATACCTGTGTACTCGAAAGTTGTAGATATACGTGATGACTGTCAAATAAATCTGTTTATTGAAGCTGTTACTTTTATGTTAAAAGTTGTAAATGGAGGAGGAGAATACAGAGATTTGGCCACATTATAATTAAGTTGCATTGAAAAAAAATTAAATTATTATATAATATTTCGGACAACCACTACCTCAAAACAAAGAATTTCTCAGTTTAAGCATTTATTGTGTCGCTCCTGGGCTGTGCCTTGAAAGAAAAGAAGGTTATTTG
Source organism: Epinephelus moara (assembly GCF_006386435.1). Taxonomy (NCBI): domain Eukaryota; kingdom Metazoa; phylum Chordata; class Actinopteri; order Perciformes; family Serranidae; genus Epinephelus; species Epinephelus moara. The sequence goes on from NC_065516.1 coordinate 1,713,624, forward strand.
ATAACTTAAATTTATTTTACTTTACAAAAATTAACAAGCATCTTTAACTGTCATAATAAGTACAGTTAGAGGTTACCTAGTCAGGGCTAGAGTCATCTACTTTGGCTAATTGTAACATGTGTTGTCACATTACCACACCATTGAAAACCCCATAAAGGAATTCTATTTATTTCCTAGTTTCTGTTAATCAGCTACTGAAGAAGTCCCCCACAAACCCATTGAACTAACCCAAAGCCATACTGTAGTATTTTAGGACATTTTAGAGACAAAATAATGTTTGAACATGCTTGATCTTGACCAGATCATTTCCTTGTACACAGTAAAGAAATATGAGAACAGAACATGTGCTTTTATCAACAGTAATTACTGTCCAAGAACTTAAAGCAATGGCATTATGTTTTTGGGTTGTCCGTCCGTCCGTCTGTCCGTCCCATTCCAGTGAACATGATGTCTCAGGAATGCTTGAGGGACTTTTTTATTTCAAATTTGGCAAAAACATCCATTTGGACAAAACAGTTAACTGATTAGATTTTGGTGGTCATAGATCAAAAGTCAAGGTCACTGTGGCCTCATTTGTCTTATTCTTGTTAATGCAATAACTCAAGGACCCCTTTAGAGAATTTCTTCAAGTTTGGCACAGATGTCTACATGGTATCTCTGATGAATTGATTACCATTTGGTGATCAAAGGTTAAGGTCAAGGTCATTGTGACCTCATCCTTATATCTAAGGTACACCTTGAGGGAATTCCTTTGAATTCGGCACAAATATCCACTTGGACTCAAGAATGATCGGATTAGAATTTGGTGGTCAAAGGTCAAGGTCACTGTGACCTCACCAAATATGTTTTTTGGCCATAACTCAAGAACTCATAAACTAATTATGACAAAATTTCACACAAATGTCTAACAGGATAAATGATGAAGTGGTATTATTTTATATCCAAAAGGTCAAAGGTCAGCTTCACTGTGACATCATAATGTTCTGCAAAAACACTTTTCTGGCCATTACCCAGTATCAAATCTGAGGAGCAGAAGGGGAGACATTCGGTCAGATACTGAAATGGTGACACAGTATCTTTGGCGTCCAACTTGAAACTGAGCTGATTGTACAGATCTTCTGTGCTGCCGGGGGGGAGATGTATGTAAAGCATTCGTGTTTTCACAGATGTGGATGTAAACTGTAAGAGAAACTTAACTGATTTACAGGCACACAACTGAAAGCCATTATTTATAGCTGATAATAACAGAATCTGAAAACAGAATCTGTTGGTCTCAGTATTGACCAACAACTCATGTACATGTGTGTGTGTGCAGATCACTGGTGCTAAAATGCAGCAGCTACAGACACGCCCGCTGGTGGGGTCAGGCCATTGAGGGCCTTGCCCAGAAGCATGGCTCGGCCTTCCTCAAGGACCATCGCTTTGGATCCTTTGCTAGAGAAGAAGTGAACATCCTCGCCAAATGGTAACCACAGCAACACTGTCCACTATTTGACATTTTAGCTGATATCACTGTTTTCAGGTCTTTTTTGTGAGGAAAACAACATGATCTTTAAATTGACACAAATTAGTGCCAGGCACCTGGGCCAGATGCCGGTAAAAAAGTCTAGACGAGGCCCAGTCCAGTTGGCAGAGAATGTATTTGCAGGTTTTTGTGTGTGTGTGTGTGTGTGTGTGTGTGTGTGTGTGTGTGTGTGTGTGTGTGTGTGTGTGTGTGTGTGTG
>NC_065516.1:1715363-1718507 GCF_006386435.1 Epinephelus moara
TGTGTGTGTGTGTGTGTGTGTGTGTGTGTGCGTGCGTGTGCGTGTGCGTGTGCGTGTGCGTGCGTGTCTCGCTGGAGTAACCCGACACAAAGAGAGGGAAAGTGAGCCTCACCTGCTCATCACCTGTCTCCCTGCTGGGCAACACTATACTGTCTGTGAGACAGGCTGTGTGTGTATGTGTGTGTGTGTGTGTGTGTGTGTGTGCAGCTGAGCGATCTGCCATAAAAAAGCATAATGAAAGAAAAGAAGACTTGACAGATTGAAAAGTGAGAATGCAAAGTGTTTGTTTGGGTTGTTCTTGCTGTATAAAGGTGTGTGTGCACGTATATGTGTGTCTTCTGCAGGTATGTGAATGGAAAAACATATATGGAGGACGTGGCCGATGCTCTTGAAGAAGCCAAAGAGGAAATATTCATCACAGACTGGTGGTAAGTGTCTGTGTGTGTGTGTGTGTGTGTGTGTGTGTGTGTGTGTGTGTGTGTGTGTGTGTGTGTCTCAGAGTGCAGTGAGTGCACTTGGCGGTCACCTCTCAGGGAGGTACTCTGGTCAAAGAGATCAGTTACAGTCTGAGGCTCAGACTACTGTTAAACTAGTACGTACACACACACACACACACACACACACACACACGTTTCATAGTGTTTTCTTTATTAATCTTTGCTCAAGTATCCAAAACAGAAAAGTAGAGTGAAGTTTTGGTGTTGGAAGGACATTTGCTCTCCAGTTTGGGGGATTTTCAAGCTTTCAGATTTGTAGAGGAAGGAAAGAAGAAAAAAGAGAAGCAGGAATGACCATACTAAGTTTACTATTTAAGGAAAAAAGTACAGTCAGAGATTGAGAGGAAATAAGGAGGAGAAAAATATGAATACAGTATCACTATGTGATGTTTTACGGTGTGTGTTGCTCCACAGGTTGAGTCCTGAGATCTTCCTGAAGAGGCCAGTTGTTGAGGGCAACCGCTGGCGCCTGGACTGCATACTGAAACGCAAAGCGGTGAGCAGGAAATTGTTTCTTCGTTGGTCTGCTTTAGGGATGGGCGATACATCAGTGTATCTTGGCGTGTTCCAGATGATGGGAAGTTTACCACAGATAATTTACACATACAACCCACAGTAGCTGTTGTTACTTTAAGAAACAACGGCCTGCAGGTGCAGCAGTCTAACTCATAAAGTTCAACCTAATATTGTTTAAACCCACAAAACTTTATTAAAAAATGTGTTGGAGATCCCAAAGCTTCTAAGTGAACATTATACACACTGACATTTTGAAATACAATTATTTTTTTGACGCTGTAACTATTTGTACTGATGTTTAACATCGTGTATGTGTTGTTGTTTCCACAGCAACAAGGAGTAAAAATCTTTGTGATGCTGTACAAGGAGGTGGAGTTAGCTCTGGGCATCAACTCAGGATACAGCAAGAGGACGCTGCTGCACCTCCACCCCAACATCAAGGTGAGCGTGCATTACAACATGTTTATTATACTGTCTATGTATGTTTCCTGTCTGAACGTCTGCACTTTTTCCTACAAAGGTGATGCGCCACCCAGACCACGTCTCCTCGTCTGTCTACCTTTGGGCACATCACGAGAAGATCATCGTTATCGACCAATCAGTGGCCTTTGTTGGTGGGATTGACCTGGCGTACGGTCGTTGGGACGACAGGGAACACCGGCTGACGGATGTTGGGAGTGTAACACGCTCACACTTGGAGCAGGTCTCTCTCTTACACAGACACACACACACACACACACACACACACACACACACACACACGCACACAAACAGCTGACCTGACTGACGTTGTTAGTGTCACTTGATCATTGTCCAACATGTAGTGAGGACAAGATACCTGCACCATCTACCTGCCCTCTGCTTCTTTGTCTCTCTCTCGCTTATCCACACACACACACACACACACACACACACACACACACACACACACACACACACACTTCCCTGTGTAATTCAACTTCAATCAAGACTATTTTTATGTTTAAATATTTGTACGGTCTTAAGAATCAAATCAGTCAAATTCCTTACATTTTGAGTATATAGCAGTTAGAAAGGTCTAATTAAACATCACATTGCTGCCCAGACAAATAAAATTAAATAAAAAGAATTGGGAGATTTATGATTATTGATCATAAATAGATGTGTGTGTGTATATACACTCATTTTTTCTTTTACGTAAATCATCTAATCTGAGATTTACAAAGACAAATAAAAAAGAAAAAATAGATTAGGATTAAAAAAATACTAAAGTATAAAATAAAATAAACCAAAATATTTTACAAAAGAAAGAATATAACAGTTTTTTTTAAGAGAAATTCAACTGTGTAAATCATGAGTTATAGAAAAACAATTAGTACAGATTGAATAGAGGGTTTTAAAGGTTGATATAACACCGATAGTTTGTAACAGAAAAAAGATGATAGCTGATTAATTGGTCGATACCATCCCCCATCCCAACCCCTTGTGGAAACATTTGACAGTGTTGGAAATGAACAACCTTTGACTTTATTAGCAAGTGGATCACTGTTGAACTAAACATCTAACTCAAAGTAATAAATACCTGATAAATAAAAACAAAATCTGGATCAGTGAGTATCAAACTCAAAGTAATAAATACCTAAATAAATAAATATATCTGGAACTTAACATCAAACTTGAAGTAATGAATAAATTAATCTGAAACAGAACATTAAACTAACCATTAAAAAAAATCTAGGTTGGGGTGATTTTTACTTTTTTGAGCTACACATTTTCTTCAAAGTCAACCTGAAATTCTCAGGTACACAATGACAGTAGTTCAACTTTGAGTGTGGAGCCTTCTTGCAAAACAGTAATCGGGAGATGGAGAGTATTTCTGTTACTTGTATTTCAAATATGTAATTTGGAAGATTGGTATGGAATAATTTGGGGTTTGGAGTTAACCCTAATGCAGGGGCGGAAATCCCGGGGGGGACAGGGGGGACATGACTCCCCCTTCAGTAAAGCTGTACCCCCCTAGAATCATTTGAGACACAATTAATAATTTTTGAACAGTGCAGTAGTATTTATTAAAAGCACAATGTAAGCGGTGCTCATTATAATCGCGCAATAATGTGCTATTTAAATCTTAAAAGATTTAGTCCCCCCCTCC
>NC_065516.1:1719272-1757300 GCF_006386435.1 Epinephelus moara
TATAAACCAGTTTACCAGTTTAATTGTAGGAAATGTTTAGTTTTAGTTTTAGTTTAGTTAGTATAGACATTCACTCTGCCTGTTGGAGAGATAGAGAGAAGATTAAAGCGTCAAATTGCAGTAAAAGGTGCTGTATAAAAGACAGGCTACAACTTTTTTTCCTTGTCCCCCCCTGGAATTATTCTCTAAAATTAGGGCCCCTGCCCTAATGGGCAAGCTGATCTTTTCCTTGAGGATGCAAAAGAACAGATTCTATCGAATCTGGAATGAATGGATCGAATTTATAACCACTACAAGCAGACTCTGTATGACCCTCTACTGTGTCACCTTTCTCTCCTCTTCTCAGTTAGACCGGCAGAAATGTAAACTCCCATGGTTCCAGTGTATATAATTAATTTTACTTACAGAGTTTTGGATGGGCAGATATGAATGCTTATGTGGACACATGGACATATGTGAGCATAGCTGCATATGGGTGTATTGTTTTTTTTTTCTTTGAACAAAGAAAATGAAAGTGGGGGGGGGGGGAATAATACTACAGTGTAAACTGAGCTAACCCTGCAATACATAAGCAGGTATTATTGTAAGTAATGCAAATATATTTTTCTGTATTTTTTGTATCTCTTGTTTTATAAACCACAAATTATTATTAAAAAAAACAAGAGAAATATGTATTTTAATATTTTTTGAATATTTTCAAATTGATATTTGACAGGGCTAAAAAAAAATGTAAATGTATTTTGGAACAAAATACTTTAGAGTGAAGTAATTTTGTATTTTTGAAATGCTCAAAATACTTTTTTTTTTTATTACTCATTTAACTTCTTTTCAGGCTGAAGCTGCCTCCTCCAGCATGGCTGCCCGAGCTAACGGCAGCGGTGCTGTTTCCCAGAGCAATGGGAAAGGCATTTTTACAGTGACGGACTCGGGGGACCAGCCTAAGCTGAAGGGTCAGAGGAGGACAAGGAGGAACAGGTTCAGCATCAAGAGACACCTGCAGAAACACAGGCTGGCTCATGCTGACAGTGACAGCGACAGTGACCTGGAGAACGAAGAGAGTGAGTGGATATATTTATTTAAACACTGTATTATATATTTCAGTTCATGGTATAGTGGTCTTAAGTGCTAGAAAAGTGATAGCAAAGATGATTGGAACAGACAGGAGAGTTCCCCCCCCCCCAGTACTTTAATATTTGTACACACAGGTACACTTATATTGAAAAGTTTGGAATCAGCTGTTATATTGATGTTTTTCATCTTTCATTCAATAATGGTTATAAAAACTGTTTAATTCAGACACTAAATGTGTATATCTGAAATAGTTTTGGCATCAAAAGAAGAAGAATTCAATTATTGAAACCCCCATTTAATTCAATTTGTTGCATGACAGGGGAAAATACTGTGTGAACTTGGATTCTGACAACAGTGTCCAACAGTAACGTCTGTCCCAGCCATTTGAGGTATTAAAGTATGTGTTCAGACTGCAAAAACAACACCTTGAGGATGATTTTGGCTTTTGAGCCCCAACTAGTTGGTGTTTAAAGCTTCTCATCCAGCAGCCTCCATCAGTGTTGCTGTCTCAGTGTTTGTGGCGGCTCTGTTCAGGTTGGTCCAACAGTATCACCAGCCATCACAGTCTGATCCCCAGCAGGCTGGCAGAGCTGAGGACGACCGCTCTCATCGGCCAGTGTCAGGCTGGTGAGTCTGTGGTGGCGGTAGTGTTGCTGTGTAGCCACTCACTTTCCAGTGTGCTTTGCTGTGGTTTGAACTGGATTGAACAGTTTGGTTCTTTGTGTGTGAATTTGAGGCTTTCTTCCCTTTAATGTGTAAAAGGTCAATTAAAAAGATGTGTCTTTTTAATATCTTTAATATGAACGTGGCTTTTTTTTTTAGTAAAAATGTCTGATAATCAGACTGAACTACCATTTAATTTTCACATCATTGTCATCATTAGTACTTTTTGGTCATTAAAGTTTTAGTCATTTTATAATATTGATTTTATATAAAAATATTCATGATACAGATGTTATATTGAAGCATTCACAGTCAGTTAGAAGATAAACAGATAAAAAATGAAAAAATAAAACAACTCGGTTAGATTTACACACACACATATGCATACACAAACTAGCCTGAGTGTCAGACTGAAGCTCCCAGAACCTTCAGTCTGACATGGCCTCCATTGAAGGCGATTTATAAGGGGGAGGGAATTTGATTTTTCCCTAACCAATCAGTAGAGATCAACGACTCACCCAGAATCTGACGTCATTAGTATCCATGCCTCGGGGGTGCCGAAAACAAGCGAGCATTGCCCGTTTAAAATGTCTCCGTCGTCGTGCACGCCCAGCTGCATCGCCGTTAAATCCAGTTTAGCAGCTTCCTTAATTTGGTCCTCCATTAACGCGAGTAGTGGCGAAATACCTCGATAGCATCGTTAATGTGGTCTGTAGGATCTGTAGCGGTCGCCATTGTTGCTATCCTCACCAGTTACCCACCGGCGTACAGCTTGACATCAGCGTGGCGCTGATTGGCTAATCGCTAGACCCGCCCCCACCCCCGGCGTTCATTGGTCCTTCCATCTTTTGGACGAGATAAATCGCAAATTCATTGCAGTATGCCAGACCAGAGATGCAAGCCTACTCAGTTGAGTGGGCGGGGTCTATGGTCTGGAACCAGGCTATACACAAACAGATATACAGTATACATGCACATCCTGTCCACTAGTACCCTGTACCCTCTGTAAGATGTTGCACCTTTCATGTAAACCATAAAAATTTGCCATGTTTTGCCATATTTGTTTTGCCTGGGCAACCCAGTTGCCAGAAAAATATTGGCATTGTATGTTTCAGCAAACTACGGAAATGCAACATTTGCATGTTGTATAGCGGATATATTGAAACTTTATGTTTCAAGAATGTTGTGGTTAACATGTGGTTAGCTTAAGGCACAAAAACCACTTGGTTATGGTAATGAAAAGATGATGCTTTGGTTTGAAATATCCAGTTTTGGGGGCACAATCCTCGCTGCTTTCAGCCGAGCTAAAATATTTAGTCAATCTGCCACAAATTGTATAATCTGTTCACTTTTAGTCAAGCAAAAAATGTAAAATATCTGCTGGTTTTAGCTTCTCAAATGTAAGGATTTGCTGCTTTTCTCTCTATACAATCATAAATTAAGTCATTTGGGGTTTTGGACAACTGAAGACTTGAAGACATCACCCTGCAGAATTTTGTGATTGATTTTGATAAGGAAAATAATCATTAGTGTCAGTCCTAGTGGGCAGTGATTGGGGTGTGGACCCAAGCTAAGGAGTAAAGAATTAATCATAAGGATAAAAATGTGCAAATACTTATTTGTAAGTGCAGTGAAAAATACAACCATGACTTAGGGGGAAATGTAGCGCAGCAGAAACAAGAAGCAGGGTGAAACTTTAAATAACTGACATAGACCAGCAGAGTTCCACTAAACACACCACTTGAAACGTCCAGCTGATCACAGGGACATAGGGAAGTGAAAAAATGTGACATGTGGCCTGCCCTTATATTTTCCCTTTTTTAGAAAGTCTTGTGCACACATCAAACAATGCTGGGATTTTATTTGATGAGAAACTGCATCAGCCTGTAACACATCTGCTGACACACACATGTCACTTCTGCAGTAAAACAGATGCCGTTGGTTTTTATTAGCTGCTGTGTGTTTGCCAGGCTCATCCCTGTTTATCCTGCTGGTGTGATAGACGGGAAGTGTCTGAGGTGAACGTGAGGCAAACAACTGCTACTATAAACAAATGAAGCTGTAATTACATTTAAAACACACACACACACACGCACACACACACATATTTGTGTTCTTTTCTTTTATTACATTATCTACAATCCAATGACATATATCATTTATTTTACTGTATTTCAGGTAAGTAAAGGTGTGTGAGGTGAGTTGAGTTCACTCAGCATGTGTCTGTACTCCTCTCTAAGGTTTATAAGTCTTGACTGTAGTGTCGTTGTCCATCCAGCTGCTGTTTAATTTCTGTTAAAGTGCTGTCAATGCATTTTCCAAACAACAGTGTAGTAAAGCGAGCTGGTACTCTGGTGTGTTGTTAACAGATTAGACCGCAATGGAGATACTTCACAGCCTCTATCTTAAACCGGCAGTATTCTGAAGGTCAAAATTTTGACTCATATTTAAAGTCTGGTGTAATTCCATATCTTTGTTATTTTCATTAAACACCAGAAAAGACCCAGACTGACTATGTTAGCTTGAGGCCAAATACTCTCTGGCTCTCAGCCCAAAGCCAACTGGCTACTACTGAAGATGTACATCTTTCGAAACACAAATATATAGTTTCATGTTTTAAAAGTCTCTTACATTTCCAAAACAGCTGCTCACTGTAGTTTTCTATCATTCAAACAGGAGGAAATATTGCAGTTGATGGGGACTGTTTTCAGCTGCGGATTAATCCACATTTGGTGCGGTAGTGAGTATTAGTGGTAGCAGGACGGTGTATGTGGGATTGATACAAAATAAAGTGTGCCTTTATTCCGAAAAAGACAATAGTTCTTATAAGCTGTTTACATGGCTAATGAAAATGAATATTCCACTAATATTTCCATCTACATGCAGCTGTGCATACTCTGATTATCATGGCCAAACATTTCGTTTATCACATCAAAATATGGAAAAGTGGAACAACTTGTGCAGTTTTATTTTTTGCGTCAGAATAGGATTTTTTCAAAGTTTTCCACTGGTGGTAGACTTGTTCGATCGTGCAAACGCAGCCTCCCTCCTTTCTTTCCTTCAGTCACCTTCTTGAAAAGGTTGGTGTCGCCATATCTATCCATATCCAAAAACCTGTTAATATCCAAGTCCAATAGTCTTTAAAAGTAGGTCTTTTTCTCCTTATTACCATAAATGTGGGTTTTTCTTTTAGGCATGCATCTCTACCCCAGCCCTGCAAACTGCTGGTGAGTTGATTTGTGTACAAAGTACCGAGCTCACCGAAAACAGTAGTAGCAGTAAAAACCCTGCAACATGCATACTTGGAATGCTTTCTATACACGGTCAAATGATAGCATTAAAACCCCAATAATATCGGCATATCCAAAGTCTCGTACTCGTACTCGTACTCGTCGTCCTCTGCTTATCCGGGTCCGGGCAGCAGCCTCAGCAAAGCAGCCTCAGCAAAGAAGCCCAGACAGTCCTCTCCCCAGCCACCTCCGTCAGCTCTTCCGAGGGAACCCAGAGGCGTTCCCAGGCCAGCCGGGCGATGTAATCCCTCCAGCGTGTCCTGGGGCGGCCCCGAGGTCTCCTCCCGGCTGGACACGCCCGAAACAAGGGAGGCATCCTTACCAGATGCCCAAACCACCTCAACTGGCTCCTCTCGATGTGGAGGAGCAGCGGCTCTACTCCGAGTCCCTCCCGGATGTCCGAGCTCCTCACCCTATCTCTAAGGCTGAGCCCAGCCACCCTGCGGAGGAAACTCATTTCGGCCGCTTGTACTCGCGATCTTGTTCTTTCGGTCACTACCCAGAGCTCGTGACCATAGGTGAGAGTTGGAACGTAGATCGACCGGTGAATCGAGAGCTTCGCTTTGTGGCTAAGCTCCCTTTTCACCACAACGGACCAGATAAGCGCTGCATCACTGCTGACACTGCCCCAATCCGCCTGTCAATCTCCCGCTCCATCCTACCCTCACTCGTGAACAAGATCCTGAGGTACTTAAACAACTCCACCTGAGGCAGGACCTCCCCCCCGATCTGGAGTGGGCAATCCACCCTTTTCCGGCTGAGGACCATGACCTCAGACTTGGAGGTGCTGATTCTCATCCCAGCTGCTTCACACTGCAGAACCGCCCCAGCAAGAGCTGGAGGTCACTGTTCGATGGAGCTAGGAGGACCACGTCATCCGCAAAAAGCAGGGACGAGAACCTCCCGTCACCGAACCTGACATCCTCCACCCCTCGGCTGCGCCTAGAAATTCTGTCCATAAAAGTTATGAACAGAACCGGTGACAAAGGGCAGCCCTGGCGGAGTCCAACTCTCACCGGGAACAGGTCCGACATACTGCCGGCCACGCGAACCAGACTCATGCTCCTTTGGTACAGGGACTGGATGGCCCTTTGCAAAGGGCCACCAAGCCCATACTCCCGGCGCACCCCCCACAGGATGCCCCTGGGGACACGGTTGTAAGCCTTCTCCAAATCCACAAAACACATGTGGACTGGTTGGGCAGACTCCCATGCCCCCTCCAGCACCCTGGCGAAGGTAAAGAGCTGGTCCACGGTTCCGCGTCCGGGACGAAAACCACATTGCTCCTCCTCAATCTGAGGTTCAACTATCGACCGGGCCCTCTTCTCCAGCACCCTGGCGAGGGTAAAGAGCTGGTTACTTTCGTAATAAAGCCTAATTTGGCATATCTAAACAGAATATATTGTTTACGTGACCCGTATCAAATTCACCATATTGTCATATTCGGAATATTACATTAATATCATACTTGTAGAAAGAGTCACTGTTTGTTAGTCTTTTTGTTTGACTGGTTGAATATGATCAACAGACTTATCCTTTAAAACCAAGTATAAGGTTGAATCTCCATGTAAGAAGATAAAACTGCACCAGAAACCAACATTGGAAGCTTCTGATTTCATGTTCTGTTTGCTTAATGGTTGTTCCAAAATTAAAAGGCACGAAATATAAAGCAATTAGTTTGCATTTTAGGCTTTAAAATAAACACATTTTCAAAGTTAAAGTAACTTTTGATCATATACGTAGATGCTTATGGACAGAGGCCTACATGCTGGAAATGGTTTTCAAAGCAGTGATGATCTGGAGTGTAGTGTGACTTACTGGATGTAGACTGTGGGTATAGCAGTAAGCTTGTAATTGGCCGGCTTATTCAACAAGCATTCATCTCCCCTTCCACTGTCTGTTTGCTACTGTTTTGCAAGGGCACCGTCACTGCATCCTGGGCTGGTAATTTAGAGAAATACAAACAACCCAGAGCAACTCAGACAATTAATCACTAAGTCCCACCTCTGCAGCAGGAACTTAAAAAGCCCAGGGACTAAAGCCTGGATTAGTCTACGTTGTTGCGTTCCTGCAGTGAAGACTTTGGTCTTTGGAAGGGTTGTAGTACCTGTAGTTTTCATTGCATTGATAAATAACTGTATATCCATGTGTGTGTTTTAGGAAGTGGCTCAATGTGTAGTCTACAAACAGGAGTCGGGGAGCTCTTTGGAAACACACGATTCTGGCATGGAAAAGACTACTGCAACTTTGTGTACAAGGACTGGATTCAGCTGGACAAACCATTCGATGGTAACAACATCATTAAACTCACAGATTACCAGTGAGTCCACAGAAGTTGGGGAACTATTTATTCCATATTCCTTCTGTCTGACGTTCCTGTTCCTGCTGTTGTAGATTTCATAGACAGACACACAACTCCCAGAATGCCTTGGCACGACATCTCCTCTGTGGTTCATGGGAAAGCAGCTCGAGATGTGGCCAGACACTTCATCCAGCGGTGGAACTTCACCAAGGTCAGAGGTCATGCTGCTGTTCTAGCATACTGAGTCCTAGTAACCTGGTTCAAAAGTTTGTTCTGTTAAAGAGTCATTGACCAAGATTCTGAAACTGTTTCTGCTCTTCCAAAGAAAATACATAAAAATATGAATAATTAGAATTTTTCATGAGAAATAAATGTCACTGTGGCTTTCTGTTGCAGATTAATTTTGTACATTGAAGGGGAAAGTACAAATCTTTTGAAGTGAGGTTGTATGGGGCCTTTATTCATAGTCAGTTTATTACATACAGTAGATGCCAGTCAGTGTGCCCCCAGTTTGGAGAAGCAGGCTGGAGTCTGACACCAAAGCTAAGCAATGTACTGCTGTGAATGGGGTCAGCAGCAACATTTTTTTAGCCACCTAAATGCCTAGGGCTGTACCCATCCCAAAATTATGCCAGTTGAATCAGAATCTGCCGTTTAATATGAATATTCAAGGATTCTTTATTTTTCCATACAAAGTTTTAATGTTTGAACTAGTTCAGCAGAACTTTAAGTGTGACAGCGGCATTCATGTAATATAGTAAACCAGCTCACTGCGCTAACGACAGATCAGAAATGTGCAACAACATTTGTTTCTGACTGTAGATATCTGCAGTCAGAAACTGCTGCTACATCACGTCTGCTGCTCTGTACCAAAGAGTAGCAGGAATGTCAAGAGCATTCAGTCTGTAGCAAACTCTTGGGACCAAAATATCCTCAGAAGAAAATCAATATCACTTTACATGTACGCTATATTCAGAATATTTTTACTGCAGTACCTTAATGTCAGACAGTGATTTCCAGTGAGAAGATCAATCAATCAATCAATCAATTTTATTTATAAAGCCCAATATCACAAATCACAATTTGCCTCACGGGGCTTTACAGCATACGACATCCCTCTGTCCTTATGACCCTCGCAGCTGATCAGGAAAAACTCCCCAAAAAACCCTTTATAACGGGGAAAAAAANCAATAGTCATATGTGTATAATAACAGTAGAAGTATGACTAATGACTAATGACGGCAGCAGCAGCAGGAGGCATCTGGCAGGACCACGGCAGCAGCACAAGCACAGCCGATATAACGCTCACCTCAAAGCCAGACTTCATTGAGAAAAACAGTGATTTAACACTGCTGAACACAGGAGCTGCTGGTCTACCACTGCCTTGATCACTTACATGTAGTTAAATTGTGTTATTGTGGGTGTTTAGAAGATAGGTCGGATTCACCAAAGTCACACAATTATATAAACTGTCTAACTGACCGAGGCAGTGATAGACCAGCAGCTCCTGTGCTCAGTGAGCTAAAATGACAAGAGCATTGATGCGAAACTGAAGCCGTTAACGGCTTCCCTGTCATGATGGGCTGTCTGACGAAAAGGGAAAGTAGTCAAAATATTTTATATATAGCATACACTCAAACTGATACTGATTTATTAGTTGGCTAAAATGTGTTTTGCTGCTGATCTCCATCCACACTAGTAGATTGCTTAGCTTCCATGTTAGACTTCTGCCTGCTTCTCCAAACTAGGGGCAGTACATCTACTGTATGTAATATACTGACTGTGGATAAATACCCCATACAACCTCATTTAAAAACGTCTGAACTATCCTTTGAAGTATTTGATCACTGGGTGTTTCCTGCCCTCAAACAATCGCTTACTGGACAGAAAGTGATGAAATTAGATTTAAGGAAGAAACAGCAGATCAGTGGAGAGATAATAAAAATCTGTACATTTACATCATTATTTTCACAGCGAGGTGCATAAAAATTGCGACCTCTGTTAAAAGTGTAGGCACAGTCTGGAAAAACTAGGATCTTTATGAGTTAGGACTCATTTAACCCTTTGGCCAAGCTTGTTTGGCTCTGACTCTGCAGCTGTCCACATTGCTGTAGGAGAAATCTGCAGTTGTGGGTTGCAGTCTTTTGTGTGACCTCTGTCTTCCTCTGTTCTCTCTACCAGCTTGTGAAGCCAAAGTACCGTTCTCTGTCGTACCCGTACCTGCTGCCCAAGTCTCACACCACAGCTGCAGAGCAGCGATACCAAGTCCCCAACTGCATCCCCACAAAAGTACAGGTTGGTACTGAAGGAGTTTCATGTGTTAATGTCACCCTGCATTGAACTGCTTCTCTGCCAGTTTCCATTTTCAATATCCACCCCAGCCTTTTATTTATTTTATTACAATTGCCTTTTAGTCATTTCTTTTATCATGCAGCTTATTCTTACTGTGTTTCAGTTCTGTACTACATTGTAAGTTGGTTTTAGTGTGCAGTATGTTCACATGACAAAATTAAACGTTCTCAAAACAAAGGAAATGGAGCTTCTCACGTTTGGAAAAATAAAAACAGACTGGTGAGAAGGCTTCAGGAGATTACTTTTTAATTACCTTTCTAACAAATGTTTTAAACTGGGTTATAAATCTGCAGAATGTCTGGGAACAGGCTTTACCAAAAGAAGAGGTTCCTGCACGGCAAAAAGATGCAAAGCAACAGAATGAATGTTATATTCTACATTTTCAGCAGGAGGAATATATTCAGATGTAACTCCTTTGTAATCACCAACATTTTGATTAATGACTGTAATGTAATTATGTATTTATTCTCGGTAATCGTGATTACAATCTGATTACAATTACGTTTATTTTGTAATTTAATCACTATTAACAAAATGCATGTAACTAGTTACTCCCCAACACTGTTCACCATGTGTTATGTTAAATTCAAGAAGAAGGTGGCTTTGTTTTTCTCGCACACCTCCACGGTAAACGAAGAATCCAAAAAGTTGAACATTCTTAATGAATTGAAGTAAACAGGTCCATGTTTAACAACAGCCAAACTATATCCAAACATCTGTTTACAAACTCTCACACAACTCATGCAGTGTAATCCAAGTCTCATTTATCCATTTGTGTGCTCAGTACTTCGCAAACATATGCATTTTAAAACACACTTCTGTCTGTGAGTGTGCCTGAGCAGGAGTGGGTGTATGAGCTTCACTCAGAGCAGACTTTAAACACACACTTGCCCCAGGCAAGCTACTCAGCCGCTACTTAAACTCATGAAGATTGTTCGCCTTTTTTGGATTTTTCGTTCACTGCAAAAGCATGCAAGAAAAACAAAATTTTCATGATATATTCAAGTTAACATGGGGTTATAATCCTTATACAAATGATTATTTTGTGGGTGAAGTATTCCTTTAAAGTACTGAATCTTTTGGTAAAACACTTTGCTTTCCCCTTATAGGCAATAGTTTTCCAAAGAGGCAGCTTGATTTATTGTGTGCATCTTGCATCATTAACTGTTGGTACAAAACCATAAAGTTCAATAATTTATTATATGTTGTCTGTAAGACTATTATACCTGAAAGAATACTATATGCTATATGCTGTATGGGTTTAGTATGTTGTGTGGAATTTGGACAAAAAACATTTTGTCTCTCCTCTCCAGTGCTGAAATAAGTTAAACAAAATAAGTAAACAATAAGTCCAAGATGAAACTTAATCCAACTTTCCTCTTTGCAGAGTGCATGTTAAAGCTTTTGTATAAACATTTGTTTTACTGGCTTCCCTCCCAAACTCACTCATCTCCCTTCCCTCAGATCCTCCGCTCAGCCTCTGACTGGTCTGCTGGCATCAAATACCATGAGGAGTCCATCCACAACGCCTATATCCACACCATCCAGAACAGCAAACACTTCATCTACATAGAGGTAATTATCTGTAAACTGCAAAAAGGTGAACATTTTTAAACTGGTTTTATATTAAGCCAAACACTGGACTGGACCAGTACACCAAATTTTACCAGGTGTCCCACTTCACTCAGCAGCCACTCCTGAGTGGAACATAATGCCACCATGCCCCAACAGAAAACTAGTGTCAGACTGTCACATAACAGCTCTGTGTCCACCTTGAATCCGTTAAATATGCATTTCTGTTAGCTGTCAGCTGTGCGCTCGAGATCAGAATGCAGACATAACCACTTAAAAGATGGGTGATGTAGCCTACTTGCTATCTTCCAATGTTTGTAACATTACTTTTCAAAACATAAAACATGTTTTATATTGTGATATTTAATAGGAATAGCATAAAATGTAGCCAACAGCAAGTAGTTGTTATTTGAACGGTCATTTAGTTTTCCAAGAAACTTTCAGCTCCCTGGTGATGGTGATGTCTCTCCAGTTAGCTCACACCTTATTTTGGTTTTTGGAGTGAAATTCTTCATTTCCATTTCATGAATCAGCCATTTTTCATCCATTTTCATCCATTTCAAAGCAAGCCACAGGAATAAATGGAAACAGAGCGTTTGATGAAAGTTCAGCTCAAAACAGCACCTGGAGCCAGTTAGGACACCTCTTCCATCAGCTTTAAATCCAAAATGTTGTCATACTGGTGCAGTTTTAGTTTTCTTTAAGAATAACTCTGCCATTTCTCCTCTTGTCCCCCCAAAAACACATAAACTTTGTTGTAAACAAACACAGCATGCGCTGCTCTCCCACCTCAACTAAAATTTGATCTCTTTCATGTGGCTGTGCTCAGCTCGCAGCTCGTCAGACTCTGGTGGCTCCATTATATGTGTAATATTATGTTAATCATGTTGTCATATTGCTTAGTGAAATAAAAGTTGGATTTAGCGCCACAATGCCGTCGGTACAGGCTGCTGATGTAGGCTATTTTTCAATTTGCCAGAACATGTCATAATGACAAATGCTGGTTCAGTCGGTTTGCATAAAATCTTACCAGTTTAAGCTCGTAAACCACATTGGACCGGCAAAACTGAAAATCAACCCAACTCTAACAGACACAGAGTAGAAAAATGCCAGTGCACAGCGTAAGTTGTAGAGGTGAAAATCGGGGCCTGGAATTGGGCCTGTAGGCTCCCGACCTTGTCCTCCACGTAACTTCTCAGTTGTCCTCTGATTTTGGTCTGGTGCCTTGGATTCTACTAAGTAATATTCAAAGAAACACTGGAGACAGGCAGAGTCCGATGCAATCGAGTTTAATGTGTTCACAGGCTTTAACACATACAACTCATCGAGTCAAGCTCCGGGACCGGACTGAAAATCAACTCTTAGTGCGTCTGCTTTTATGCTGGTGGAGACTGGAGAAAGTCTCCACCTTCTTTCGCTAATCCATCCCAGTTCAATGCAAAGCTATTGGTGGCGACCTTTTCTTTTTGTCCAATCGTGAACCGGCCCGGTTCTAATGGTGTATCACTTTCGTTTTGAGTTTTGGAAGTCCCCAAATTTCCCACCCTTAGCTTTGGCTTTGCTTTCACTTTATTTTTAAAAAACATGTGAGTTTTAGGGACTTTCTTTATGCTGTCCCTTGTGCTCTTTTACAATACAGACTTTTAAGTGTGTGTTAGGTAGTACAAGCATTTGAGTGTGTGTGTTTACATTATACAGAACATGGTGTGTTATATGTGTGTTCTTTTAGTGTAGATACAATATCAACTCATAACTCTGTATTATGCATCTCAATCAGTCTCTTAACCCTTTTACATTGTTTCTCGATCAACTTATGCAATATAACCCTTTTACTTGATTAGGGATTAACTCTTACACTACAAAGTCAAGGTGCTGGTACTGTGGCAAAAGTGCAAGTATGCAAAGAAAAAAACACATATGTTGTGGCTACATTCCGCACACAAGACAGGACTTTGACAGAAGATCAAGATTTAATAGAGCAGAGCAACGCGTTTGGCTTACAGCTTCATCAGGCTTCAGCTTCATGAGCTCAAGTTTCAAGTTTCAAGTTTATTTATTTAGAAATGGGACAATGCATATTAATGAACATTTTAAAAGAAAAAAAAAATGTAAATATGAGAAGAGATTGTAGCCGTACGGCTAATTTCCATCTCCTGTCCCATAGGCAGGTAGGTGTAAGAAGAGAAGAGGAGGGAGGAAGGACAATAAGAACTTTCCACAACAACCACAATAACAACAAAATATTCTATATTCTATTGCAGGGTGCCCGGCCATAATAAAGTGCTGATTCATATTGCAGAAATGCCCGTAATAAAGTGCTAATAAGTGCGATAATCTATTGCCGAATGCCCATAGTAAAGTGCATCATGCATACAACAGACAACATCATGCATACAACAGACAACATCATGCATACAACAAACAACATTTTAAGATCCAACAGCATACAGCAAATAGACAAAAAGTATACAAATTTAAGTATGACCATGTTCACAGATCTGGTTTTCTAGTAACCATGCTTTAGGATGATTGGAAAATGATGCAATGGTTGGTAGTTCGCGTATCGTGCTCGGTATATTGTTCCAAGTTTTCGATGCACGATAGGAGAATGTTGCTTGTCCAAATGTACTTTTCCTGAGTGGTACCGTACAATCAGCCCTTGAGCCTGCTCTGGTGGATCTGTTTGAGTTTCTTTTGACAAAGACTTGTAGTGGTGGTGGAGCTTGATCATGAAGAATTTTATAAATAAGTACAGAATCAGTGTATTTCACAGTATTTTCCCAGTTCATTTGCTCATATTTGTTCAGAATGCGACAATGATGGTACTGTTGAGTTTTTTTATCGAGTACTTTTAAGGCTTTAAGGCTTTTGATATATTTTTGAGAGCTTGGCCTAACTCTCCCATGCCCTTGCTGCACGCTTTACCTTCTCTCCACAAACAATGGACGAGCTACATCAAGCGCAGTGCTTATTCATAAGTGATGAACAAGCTCTTGACATCATTTCACAACAGTCGCTCTTTGATGATGAAGGAATTACATTGGATGTTAAGTTGGAAGACCTTAAATCCAAACTGGGCTATTTATCTAAAAAAGAGCTTCTAAATGGCATGTAATCGTGCTGTCACAATACTGGAAAGCAAAGCAAATCCCATGCGGACTAAGGATAAATAAAACACTGATGGATCTGGATTTTGTCCAGAAGTGGGAGCAAGAACTTAACATGCTCTATGGATTTGACTTTACTCGTCATCTCACAACAGGCTCATGTTTGTTTGTCTTCCAGAATCAGTTCTTCATCAGCTGTGCAGACAACAGACATGTTTTCAACAAAATCGGAGACGCTATTGCCGAGCGCATCATCAGAGCACACAGGTAACACACACACACACACACACACACAAGCAAATATTAAATTGGTTTTACGCACAATTTGTAAGCTTCCGCTGCTGTGTGTATTTAGCCTTACCTTAAAATGACTTACAAGAAAAACACACGCACATACACAAACACATCGTCTTTGTGTATGTGCGCTTAGGCTTATCTTAAAATGATTTCCCAGAAACACACACACACACACACACACACACACACACACAGAGTATATTTACCTTCCAGAGAACTAATTTCATACCATATTTTGTGTTTGACTTTGGCCTCTGTGAAGATTGTTTGAATATTTTTCTATTTAAGGTTCAGTTTCTTTCTCTCTGTGATGTTTTGTTGTCAAGGTATCAGAGCTTATCATAGTACACACATCCTGCACAAAACACAGGGTAAACACACACACACACACACACTTGTAAAAGGCTCTGTGTATAAACAGTCTCGGCGGCTGTTATAAATGTCCCGTCTGTCTTGTTTCTCACAGTCGCAGTGTAAGCTGATATAAGAAAACGTTGTCAAGTGTTGAAACAAACTTCCTTTTGGGGAGTGTTTGAATGAAGCAGCATCTTATTTCACTGCAGTTTCTCTGCTCTCCTGGTCTCTGCATGAATTTGTGAGGTGTTTTTCTGATTTCTTGGGTTGTGAAAGTGTGAAACTGTGCAGTTATTTAGAAGGTCATTATGATTAATGGCAGCATCCGTCTCCCCAAACTGCCTCATAAAATAGTCTTTAAAGAGAAGATTAGAGCCAGACTAATACATTACATCAGCCAAATGGAGTTCATCACAGATAGCACACTGCTATCAGCATGTGTATCAGTAACAAGATATTGCACTGTGAAAATGATCAAGATGTGATTGAGGTAATTTAGAAACAGTGTTGTCATCACAAAGTTTGTCCACCAGAGTACACAGACTGTAAGCTGTCCTGCTCAGCTCATAATCTTGCATGGTTAGTATTCTTTAAGAGGCATATTTAAGAGATACTTATCGAAATGTTTGTTATTGTTATGTTTATGTGTAGAATATAGATTTATTGGGCATCCTGGTGGGTTTAAGACTCTGAATATGTAATTGCAACATTCCCGTCCACTGTCTCCCTTCTCATAGTCTGTCAGCTTTTTCTTTAACTCTCAAATATCAGTATCAGTATCTTCTGCAAAAATCCACATGTTGCTACCAAAAAGCTTAAAACCTGCTCTGCCTCTTACTGATAAATTGTCACTGCTCCGCTCTGCTTGTCTTTACATTTTTGTGATAGTTAACTGTGGGTGTGTGTCTTAGTGGCAATCCTAAAAATACCATTTCATTAAAGTTACACTAAAGGGACAGTTACCCCCCAACATACATATTTTTCCTCTTTCCTCATTAACTGCAAGCTCAACTAGCACCACTGAGCTAGCTAACGTTATAGCTCAGCTGAAGAGGATGCCATTTATGTTTACACCTCACACTGTCCCAAGGACGAGCCTCTTGTTCATGAGTAGATGCACACTTCCTTCTGTGCAGTGATCCGGTTGGCAGGTGTAATTTGGTAGAAAGAAAAATAGTTCCTACATGAAACTGTTCACAACAAGGTCTGTGGATTATGTTAAGTAACCGGGTCATGATTTCTGGAAAGAGGCATTGATGCTGAAATTTTTGGCGCTTTGAGCACCACAAGGCGAGTGCCATCTAGTTCCATTATGCTGGAGAGAAGGCAGACATCTCTCCGACCGTTATCTCCAACACTGTGCAACTAACACCAAAACAATTTAGACTGATAAATAGCACCACAGGTAAGAGGAAAAAATATGTATGTTTAATTTAAGGGTGAACTGTCCCTTTAAGGCATATATTTGAATGCATGTTTTCTTGACTGTCAGTTGTCTCAGCCTCTCACAGTCAGCTGTGGAGGTTGCGGCTCTTTAGTCCCTTTTCAGCTCTACATTTTTTCCCAAATTGTTGTTTCCTGAAGATGAGGATGTGTTTGTAAACTGGCAGGTGGAGATTTAGACAGTGTTTGCTCACAACATGCCCAGGGATGCTCCAGATATGGTTGCTAGATTTGTTACCCAACACTGTTTGAACATGGTGTGCTGCTTCTTATTTGTTCTTATTATCTAAGTAATCTAATCTGTACATCAGCATATGGGCACCCAGTAGCTCAGTGAGCAGAGTGGGTGTTTGAAGGCAGTGTCCTTTGTTGCATGTCATTCCCTCTCTCTCCCCCTTTTACACTTAATACTGACCACTAAAGGCAAAAGCCATAAAAATATCCTTTAAAAAAATCATCTGATGAGCTGTTATGTGTCCTGTCCTCCATCCATCCTCTGTGTTCTTTTGTTATGGAGTCTTACGTCAGCTGTTTGATAAATAAATATTTCATACATAAATTATTACATTAATAATGTTGTATCTCTCTGATTTAAAATGTCTTTAGGGAGGGTAAAAGGTACCGAGTGTACGTGGTGACGCCTCTGCTGCCGGGATTTGAAGGAGACATCAAAACCGGAGGGGGCAGCGCCCTCCAGGCCATCATGCACTTCAACTACAGGTGTGTGTGTGTGTGTGTGTGTGTGTGTGTGTGTGTGCGTGTGTGTGTGTGTGTGTGTGTCTGTGTAATGGGGAAGCTGCCATGAACCCACCTGGTGTGTGAGTTTGTTTGGTGAGGGTTAAATCCTGTAAGCAGCCAGTGATAGATTACTGCCACACCTTAACTCTCTAACTACAGTGCTGTTAACGCTGTGTGTGTGTGTGTGTCTGTGTGTCTGTGTGTCTGTGTGTCTGTGTGTACGTGCCATTCCTTTGAGTCAACAGTCAGCCCTACCCGTGCAAACACAGTGACACACACTTACATTCTTGTTATATTGTGAGGAATGTGGCTCTGTGGCTCATCCACTTCTGTCCCTCCACTCCCTGCAGGACCATGAACAGAGGAGACCACTCCATCATCTCCCAGGTCAGGAGAGAGAGTAAGTCAAAGGCAACGACAGCTTTAACCTCATGTTCACACTGTTGGACTGCGAGCTTACTGGCCGCTGTTGCAGTGAACAGAAGATATGGGTGCACGGGTTGTATGTTCAGCTGTAACCTGCACTGGTGAAGGAGGAATTAAGATCTTTTACTGTGGTGAAGGTACTAATACCACACAGTAAAAATACTCTGTTACAAGTAAAAGTCATGCATTGAAAATGTAACTTCACTAAAATTGAGTAAGTATAATTAGTAAAATAGAAGTTTGGCATTGTGTATATTGTGTATATTTTTGGACTTGCATCTTATTTGGACCTAATTGTTATTGGTATCTAGACTGTATATTTTCACTCTTCCCCACTTTGTACTGCAACTCCTGACAGCAGTCTCCCTCAGAATAAGTAAGTTTAATCTTAACTTATTTGTGCTCTGTAAAGCTGCTCTGTTGGATAAATTTAATTTCCATATTTAGCCTACAGCTGGAGGGCACAAACGGGGCATATACGTGTAACCTGTAATATAGGAATCACTTAAGTAACATTTGATTTAGTCTGTCATTAAAACTCATGAGAAAAAAACACAGCTGAACCCCAATGTTGGCCCAAATACATACATGCAAAACCACATGCATATGAAATAACACGCATAAGAGCCAGAAACCAAAAAACTGCACACATCTGCATTCTGCTTTTATGTATTTTTAGATAAGTGGTGCCTTTAATCTCACTGATGGTTTACTTTATCAATGTCAGATCACATATACTTTACGTTAGTGCCAAATCTTTTAAAGCTGTGGTTCTCAAACTTTATTCAATAATGTAGCCCCTTTGAAATATTTTTTCAGCCGAGTAGCCTACCCCCTGACCAGCGCAAAATATTTTTGGTAGAAAAAACGACTTTATTCAGAGATTCAATACAGCACTGCACTGTCAGTGACAGTGTCAGATTGCCATGTTGCATCGCCATGTTTCTAGAGTTGCCCAGAATGGACTAACTTAACACTGGTTTTAGATAGGGACATTCAAGTTTTCACTTCACTGCTTTTTTCAGTGTTTTTAGCGGGGCTGTTTGTTTTAGAGAGGAAGAGACCTCTGTGGATAATTCAACCCCCTGATAAAAACCTCCTGAACATCTGGATCTTAAGTTATCATTGAAAAAAGGTAAGCACAGGTTAGCAGGTGCTGGGCTAGTTGCCTGTCTCTGACATGCCAAACAGTGTCGGAGAAACACTGATTTGTATCGTGAAGCTGCTTAGTGGTTCATCACCTGGGGCCTGATTTATAACCATTGCGTACGCACAAAAAAGGGTTTGAAATGTGCGTACGCCACTTTCTAAGCTTAAATAGGGATTTTTAAAGAAAAACTTGACAAGGAAATGTACTGAAATTTAAGGAAACTCTGACCCACGCGTACGCACATTTTGGAGACAGGAGAAATTGGCCACACAGATGTGGAGGTGGTGAATCGAAGCCACATTGTGGAAATTCGATACGAGAGGAATCATTGTACGTATAATGATCTCTCACATGTTTAAATTCACGTCATATCACACGTTTCTTATAGATTCACTTCATAAACATAAAAATGCAACAGTGTTATTTGTGTTTGAAGAGGGTCAGAGCTGGATTGTGTGCTGCTGACACTTGTGGTCAGCTGTGGAGAGCACCATGCACAGCTTAATGAATCCAGGCTGTGGCGGGTGACAGAATCCAGGAATGTTTGGCTTTCCTTTACCCGAGTCATTTTCACCTCACCCACGTAACCAGGCTAACTGATATAATTAACGCTGTCAGTTGTAGAAACCCAAGATAACATCAAACAGCATTAAATAACTGCAGTACACTGCGCCAACAGTTCCCACTCGCTCCCTTTTCTTTAGCTTGTGACCCCACTGCCCACCTAACAATAGGCTATGTGCTTTCTAACCTCCAGCTCACCCACAAGCACCTTGATTTCTGCATCAGGAATATGCATTTTCTTGGTTTTCCTCTTAGTCATTGCCATGATTCACCGTAAGGAACCACTGATCAGCCAGCTCATGTCTATGCATCAGCATTAATTTATGGTTGAATGTGGGTGTGTAGAGGGTGGGATGTGAGGCTGATCCACGTGTAGACAATTCCAAGTTGATTTGGGATTTATAAAAGAAAATTGTGTACTGGCAGGCTTATGCACAGTTTTGTCACTCAGAATGTTTTTTGGCTTATCTACATTTCCTCATTGGAGGTGGATAAATAAATGAAATGAACAAATAAGGCCCCTCATCTGTACATTTTAGAGAGGAGGAGACTTCTGCAGATAATTTGGCACACGGTAAAAACTTCCAGAACAAGAGACACTGAAGGAAATCAAACCAGTTCACATTTGATACGATGGAGAAGTTTCAGCTGGTTGCAATCTGCAGTCCTCACCACTAGATGCCACTAAATCCTACACACTGTTTCTTTAAAGCATAGCATGTTGTTAGTTTAATTTCATACCTTCAGGTTCATTTTCATATGTTGTGAATATCAATGTGCAAAGACTCAAAAGATTCAGATTTCTTACAATAAAAAATCTCAACTGTCCGTAAGCATGTCCTGAATTTGGTGAGCATGTCCCAGTTACTGTCATTCAGATATGACTTATTTTAGATGAGGAACAGGGAAACCTCCTCTGAGCCATGTTTGAACTGATGTAGTTTAGGTTGTCTCTTAATCACATGCCAAATAAGGATAGTTTTATAAACTAGAAGATGTTACCCTCAAATGAAGCCTTGTGTATTAAATTTGACCTTATAGTTCTTTGGTCATTAGCTTTTTTATTTGTGTATGCCCAATAGGCAAAAAAGGCAGCTGTTAAGAGGTTCAATGAACTGGAAACTTACAGTCTCTGTTGACACAGATCTCTTCCCATATATAACTCTGACCCTAATTGGTTGTTTCTGCTTTCCAGTGGGAGACCAGTGGATGAACTACATCTCCATCACTGGTTTGAGGACTCATGCTGAGCTGGAGGGGAAGCTGGTCACCGAGCTCATCTACGTCCACAGCAAGATGCTCATTGCTGACGACAACACTGTTATAATCGGTAAATTGAGTTCTTCACCCTTTTTTTGTGCCCACTTCACTGACTTCACTTTCCTCACGCCAGACGTTTAGCTGATGTTGGTATAGCAGCTTGAATTTCTCCATTACAAGATTACAAGATGACAGATGTAATGAAATATTCCCCCGACACTGGGCTGAACATGTATAATAGAGGAGAAAGAAACAGGAGCTGCAGAGAGACAGCTGTATCATTTATATAGGAGAAGTCACAGAGGAAAAATGACTTCTGATTTTAAAAGCCTGAAAATGTTGCAAATCAAAGTCATGTGGTGGGTTGTGGTGAGGTTTCAGTTTCCACTGCAGCCACTCATGCTAAAAATAAACCGTATATTCTAACAGGAAAGTGAAGAGCTGCAGATGAAAGCAACCACACGCTGGTTCCGTTTTTCTAAATGTTTTTTTGTACTTGCACTGAACCTTTCAAGGTGTTGTCTGTGGTGAACTGAGTGGAGGCTCCAGATAAAGCTGTATTACCCAGCCTTTTTTAACTTGTGACCACTGAAGCAACTTGTTACATTTCATTGAGCCATTTTTTCTGTTGAGTTGATTTGAGTTATTTTTACAGGCCTACAGAGGTAAAACTGTTACTGTAACAAGAAAAATCCTTAAGATTAAAGTAAAATAATTTTAAGGAATTTATATATTTTTTCTAAGATTTTCCTCGAGGTCCATTTGAGAGTTTGGCAGGATTTAAAAAAAAAAAAAAAAATCAGTCATCAGTTTTAGAACTTTTCGTATTCAAATGACAGACACTGCAGCTGGAATTGCATACCATGCACTATATTATGCCCAGTATGTCCCCTATTGCTCCAACATACTTTGGTGTAAATATACAGTGGTATTTATCTTTTTGGGATGCACTCAGTTGTTAAAACCACAAACTGTTTCCGTTGAAGACGCATAACCATGGTAAATCGTCCCAGCTTCATGTCTACTGGCAATTTGAGAAAAATTAAATAACAAATTTTAGTGGCCCTTGGCGTCTGACACTGATGCACTAAGGCACCCTTTTGCACTGGGTGGCGGCATGTTTTGAGGCAGTGGGCAACTGCTGTAGAATAAAGAGCAAGAAAGTCCACATAGGACGGGTCAAACAAACTCAGGACTCTCACCTGGGAGCCAGCTGTTCGTGTCCCGTGTGACACTGAAAGTAAATCAAGTTATTTTAATAACAACATAATGTGCTTGTTTGTGTAGCCTGCCTTGCTAGTGACCTACGTGATGTCACATAGTGTTACATGACATAAATGTAGCTATTTCAAGTGAAACCATGGTGTTTTTTTCTAAGCCTAACCATGTAGTTTTGTTGCCTAAACCTCAGGAAGTAAACTCAAAGGTATTTTACCCACATTCTAAGTTTCATTTAAAATATAAAGGCTATGCATTTAACAAGCAGAAACTATACATTTCCTAAAAACAGAATTTTATTTTGAAAAGATACAGTGTAGCCATTGAGCCCAAATGGACACGCCATCCCTAAAAATCCAAAATTGATGCTGGAGAGAACCTGGTATGTCATATTTTGACATGTAGGGCCACTGACCAAGCGTCTGTATTTGACAAGTGGGGAGTGAGAATGGTTTACACAGAGACGTCTTGGAAATTGTGCAATTTGCATACTGTTGGTTTCATAATAAGCTAAAATATTTCACCTACCTTTTTAACGTACTAAACGGCATGTTAGTGTAGAACTTCAGATGTAGCCAGTGTCCTTTTTTGCTCGAGGAAAAATGAGCCAGATAAGGTGTTTCCTTAATTCTGTCCAGTGATATTAAGATAAACATTTCTGTGAAATATAAACAAAACCATTAACTTTCATGCCCTTAATTTGAAAGTGGAGGCCTGTTTTGGAGCAATAAGTTCATGTTTTAAAAGTTTAACAGTTCTCTTACAATGACTCATTATGGACAGTATATTTTACTTATGAGGAAAACATGTTTATTTTTTAAATATCTCTGTTCCTGTATTTTTCCACTCATACTCATGTATAAAGATGTTTTTGAGTTTTGTATGAACTTCAACATGAAGTCTCTTATGAGGTGTTGCAACACCATCTGCTGGTGATTTCTGTGACATCACTTGTTCCTTTGTGCTGCTGCAGGTTCTGCCAACATCAACGACAGGAGCATGCTGGGAAAGAGGGACAGCGAGGTGGCGGTGATCGTGGAGGACTCAGAGACAGTGACGGCAGTGATGGACGGGCAGCCTTATCAAGCCGGAAAATACGCTCTGCAGCTCCGCCTTGAGTGCTTCAAGTACTGACACATCCTGAATCCTGGTTTACTTTATTAATTTCTGTATTTATCCTGTGCCTCTCTTTTCACATTCAATTTGTGTGAACAATAGTTTAATGACTTCAAACATGAAATAAGAGAAGATTGATGCTTCTTTTGCATGTATTATTTTTAGTAAGCATGCCTTTTATTTTTGTTGATAGATATTTATCTTTAGTTTAATAAAAGGCATTTAAATCAGTAGCTTCTAAATCAAGATTTAAAATTTAGTGGTTTCCAAACTGTGGGTCAGGACCCCTCCATTGGGTTGAAGATAAATCTGAGGGGTCATGAAATGAGTAATGGCATGAAAAGTCTCTGATTGCTTCACTTTTGGTTTTAGTTTTTTTTTTTAGTTAGTTTTTTTTTAATTTTAAAGACACCTCCTTTGTCTTGTAGTTGGTAAGAAAGATGAGTTAATTGTACTTCTTTATTCTGTGTAAATTTCATCAAAATTGCATCATGTCTGCTTCTTGTTGCCAAATATGTCAGCTCGCAGTTTCCTGGAATGTTTCATCGTTTCCCTTTCTGGTGCTGTTAGTGTTTCTTCATGTCTCTCTCCCTTCTCCTCCTCCTCTTCTCTGTCCCTCTCTCTCAGGATGATTTTGGGCGCTCACACAGACCCCTCCATTGACGTGTCAGATCCTATCAGTGACCACTTCTACAAGGAGGTCTGGATGGCGACATGTGCTCGCAACGCCACCATTTACCAGAAGGTCAGTCTGATATTACATCTGCTACTCTGTGCTTCTGTTACCATGGCTGGATTTCAAGATTTACGTCATGCTTTTATTAACTTTATAGCTATGATCATGGACAAAGGTTTTGTTTCAATACTGGGAGGAGGCACATATGAAATGGGGAGGTTTTTGAGCACCAAACACTTCAAGAAGTATTTCATCACTGTAAAGATGGTCTTTACAAACGGTAAAAAACCTACAACTACCGGAGTGCATTGTGCTGCACCAGACCAATAAACGCTCCCGTTGGTAGGTGACGAAATGCAAGCTCATCCATTTGACACAATGGCTGCCAGCTGGTAGCAAACTATCTCATATTTCAGCTAAATAATAAGCTAAAACATGTTTCTGAAAACATTTGGGGTGAGAAATAAACAACGCAGTAACAGAATCTTGGTTTATATTTGATCAGTGCTGCCTAATTTTACCGTTTCCTCTCAGTTTTTTTCAGCCTCCGTTTTCTCTGTGCAGGAAACAGTTTGGCGGCCACTTCCTGTTTACAAACTCTCGCTATTACAGCTAAACAGGACACTAAAACATGTTTCAAAAACCATTTTAGGTGAGAAATAGGCAATACAGTAACAGAATCTTGGTTAATGTTTGATCAGCACTGCCTGATTTTACAACAGATTTCAGTCTGAGTCAAGGATGCTTCCTTGGTAGGATGGGTCCTTTCAAGTCTGGTTCTACAGAGACTAGACAAGAGTCCTTCCTAGCATTTGGTGACCACACATTGGAGCAGGCTAGCCAGTGCCCAGGTGTGCGTCACTGATGAGCCCCCGCCTTCAATTCCGGCAAATTGTGCGCAAAGTATTGTGGGTACTGTAGTTAATGCCCACTGAGGATACACACATGCATCCTTGAAAATTCTCTGAAGGAAGGACTCGGTCCTCTGTAGAATTTGAAGGATGCTTGACATTGGAACAGTCCTTCAGCGGGATTCAAAGATGTAGTCTCCTTACAGCTCAGCCTTTAGGGATCCTTCCTTGACTTTGAGAAGCACCAAGTGAGAGTCAGTAAAACGCCACCAGATGACCCTTTTTGCGTTATCTGCATCATCCAGTGGAGTTTTGCTGGGCGGGGAGCAGAAATATCTAGGCACTGGTTAGATGGAGGGAAGTTTACCACAGTTCATTAACACATATTCCCCACATTGTAATGATTCATTTCAATTACAAAAACTTTGTTTATCCCCCAGGGACAATTCTTGAGGCAGGCGTAGTAAAAGCTGGTTGAAAATTGGTGACCTTTCCCTTTAATTTCCCGCATTCTCGTGAATGCTTATGCACCTTTTTGTGCCTTTTCTGCATCGATTTGTGGTGTAAATATCTTAAATTTTGTCAAAATAAAATTCACCCTCTTCTTTTTATTGAGAGGGGACAAATGCAAATATTCTTAATATTGAGGGGGACATGTCCCCTATGTCCACCTCAAAATCTACACCTATGACTATGATAATAATAATAATAATGATGATAATAATTAATAATAATAACAACAACAACAACAACAAAATAACATGTTCAATGACACATGCACAATAGTGACATAAATGGAAAATTTGTCACTAAAAATGTGTCATCAGGAATTTGTCAACAGAATCAGGACCAGTTCTTGATACCAAATCCCAGTTCTCTTTCTGACTCATCTGCCCTCTTTCCTTTAGGTTTTCCGTTGTCTGCCGTCCAGTGATGTCCGTAACATCCTGGAGCTTGAGGGCTACCTGGCCAAATCAGGCCTGGACAAGGAGGACCCAGCTCGGGCTCACGAGGAGCTGAAGAAGATCCGTGGCTTTCTGGTCCAGTTTCCTCTTCAGTTCCTGTGCGAGCAGAACCTGCTTCCTCCCATCGGCTCCAAGGAGGCCATGGTGCCCATGGAGGTCTGGACCTGAGACAGAGGGACTTACCTGTGCATTCATGTGTTCACACACAGCATATGGAAGGCTCACAAGGCTGACTCTGGTGCCAGATTGGAGGTCATGGTGGCTGAAAACAGCTGAGCAGCCTTTTTAAAATCATGGCTGTTTTAGTGTTTTTTACAGTTACAAAAATAACTAACAACAGTAACTGATAATAACTTTCTTGTGGCTTGTAGTCACAGGTTTTCAAGCCGCCCAGGCAATTGGTTTTCTCTTGCTTTGTGCGACAGTGGTTCCCAACCCCTGGTCTGTGGACTGTTATTGAACATGCGAGGAAACAATGTGATTTTGAAAAAAAAATGCTGAGTTATAATAATCTTATTAGGGTGTTTGTGCAGTTAAAACCTTGAACTCGGTGCAGTCTCTCTGTGCTGCATCTTTCCGCATCAGTCTGTCTCGCCCACAACAACATTATACTGGTTTGATCTATAAAAACAAAAACTTTGAGAGTTTAAAAGACGTGAGAAAAATGTTGGCAACATATCTTCCTGCAAACCACGGATACATTACATGTGTGCATTATTATGTAGTGCATAGGCTGAAACTCTACTTTCCAATGTCACTGTGGTTAACATGTGGTTGGGTAAAGGCACAAAACCACTTGCCTATAGTTAGTAAAAAAAAATAATCATGTTTTGGCTTAAAATACCTTGTTTACGTGGCACTATCCTGGCTGGAAACACAGCAATGTCTTGGTAAAAACATCCACTTTTTGTGGCACTACTGCTGCTGGAAACACAGCAACAGATCGCTACAAAACACATGAGTTCGGTGGCTAGAAAGCTGCTGGAAACACAAAAATGACTCACTAAAACATAAGTAGTGTTGTTGTTTGTTGGTCTAGAACAGTGGTCTGTAGCTTGGCAGGCGTCTCGCTTAGGTGTCACACCATCCACTGTCCCTTCCATCTCATGATAACAAAGTCAGTTCATACACTACGTTACTTTAGAAATATTAACATGATATGTATGAAATGTGCAAATATATTATTCGTGGTTTGCAGAAAAGTTCAATGCCAACATTTTCTATTTTGCTATAATATGCAAATGTCTGACCTACTTAGAGCCTTACTTTTATTCCGGTTGTAATATGAAAATTATCCACAAAACAGAAATGCCTGAAAACACCTGATGTACTGGATTGTTAAAGGAAAACTACATTTTTTGGTTCTTTCAGTTAGATAACATTGTACTGAAGGGTTGGGGGCAGCATATTTTAACAGGGCAACAAACAGGAGTAAACGGATTGTAAACAAACCTCCAGGTTATTTAAATGTACTTTGAGGAGAAAACAAAGGTGCCAGGTAAAATGATCACCCAGACTGTCTGTTTTTAACATCCAGCACTGTTTACAGACAGACTTTGATCTGTAGTTGTGTGTAGTTTTCCTGAGGGCTGGCAGATTATTATCAATACTTGAGGTGTGCTCGCTCTCAGTTTGACTGCTCAAATAGTGGTTTCAGATAAACTGGATAATCTGGTTTCGTCTATAGTTTGTCTGATCGTCTGGCTGCTCATGTTTTCTTACTCAGACCTCTTTTTTTAGTGTCCACATGCATCGTGGAGATTCAAAAATAAAACTCAAGTTTTAAGAAATGTATAAGACGGGGCATCGGTGGCTTAGTGGTTAGAGCACGCACCCCACGCATAGAGGTGCTGCAGCGGCCGGGACTCGACTCCGGCTTACAGCCCCCCACTGTAAAACTGCACCCAGAGATTAAAATGTTCCCATTATTTAGGAGAGGAGAATAAGAGACTGTTCACTGTTCTGTTCACTGCCTGAATTTACATCATTTGCAGCCAAAATGACCCCCAAAATGGCATCAGCTGTGGTTGTGAACAAAGCCTCTGTACCAGCAGTGCGACTAAATGCACACAAATAACATCACACTTAACACAGAGACACAACATCATCAGAAAAACAAGGAGACTCTAAGAGCTGATATGCAACACATACAGACACACACATGTACATGCAAACATGGAGAGAAGTGGACCAGCAGACAGAGCGTTGCACTCTGCAGTGCCTGACAATCCAGGCCTCATGTTTACAGAATATAGAAGAAGAAGAAGAAACGGAAAAAATAGAAGTGATCGACTCTGAGGCCTGACCCGCCTCTTCCTGCCCCCTCACCACCACCAAGCTATTACTCTGTAATCTCCTAAAAAAAACGGCTTCATTCTCTAACACTATGCAATGTCCAGGGCCAGCGAATGCAGCTCTGACTCTTCTGTGTTGAGAGTATGAAAGGGCACTAAAATAAGAGACTTTTTAATGAAGAAGACAGTGGTGCAGAAAAGAGGATGAAGAGCTGCGTGGCGCTGTCACACCTCTACAGCCATTTTGTCTCATATTGCCCTGCATTTAATATTTATGTCAAACAGGAAATCACAAGTGCCAAAAATGACAGACTGTAGCCTGTACATACATTCATTTACATTCCTCATACTGTGGATTCTACATTAAGCCTTAAGTGACCTGTTTTTATGCTCTGATCTGGTCTTTGTAGTTCCTTTGGTTATGCTTTATGTTACTGGACTGTAATTTCCTAATAGCAAAGTTTTCTGGAAAGACTTAATAATTTGGTACTAATTACATTATAGAGAAAATGGGATCATTTATAATTGGAAACTTTATTCTCTATTTATATTTTTTTCCTGTAGACAAATTTCCTCTTTGCATGTTCAGCTGAACTGCTGTGCATTGACTGAAAGACTAAGTGACACTTGTAGCTACTTTGCATTAATAATTGAAAATGTGAACAAGTAATTATCCTTTTCAGGACCGTCAGGAAATTACAGACTGGAATTAACTGTTATTGTTCTTTTTTACATAACCCACAGATTCATGCATGATAAACTTATTACAATGCTGCGTTTCATTCAATGTCTGGATGTAAGAATTCTTACTAGAATACTTCACCTACAAAATGACCATTTGAATATCAATTATTCACCATTTGGTACCCTGAATTCCAGTGTAATTCTGCATTTAACAACAGCAAACCTTTATCAAAACATAGTTTCTCAAATTCTCACACAACTCATGCAATAAAACCCAAGGCTTCCCAACCAATGCATTTTAGCTAAAATGTTACAAAATAAAACACTTAGGCCTATGAGTAACGTGCCGTGAGCATGCTACTTGGCTGTGCATCAGACTGTACTGGTGTGTTTTAAACATAATGTTTTAGCAGTTTTGGATTGTTCGTTCTTCGTGGAGGCATGTGAGAAAAAAATTTTTTTTGGGCATAACATGCAGTGAGTAATTAATATTCAGATGGTCATTTTGCAGGTATTATTTTCAGCAGCAGACAAATTTTATATAAACAGGTGATAAGAATTTGTTAGGTAAAGTTTCGGCAGCTGTATGTGCAAATGCTATTTCACCTTTAGCACCTTTGTTCTGCTGCCCCCAAGTGGCCAAAAAAATCTGTTGTTGCATGTTTAAGATCTTGAGTAGTGCAGTTCTAAGGTTTTTAAAAAAAATTAAGTTTAAAAAACAATTCATTAAGTTAGAAACAATGGTGTGGCAGCCTTAACATTGTAAACTCCATGTTGAAGTCCGATCAACAGAATCTCTTTTGGAAACCTTGTGGCTGTACTCCCTTCTTGAAATTCAAATGCAGTCGTCTTTAGGTTTCCGATTTTCCGACATTTCTGGAACACAGCATCAATATTCCTCAGTGTCTTCATCGTTGGTCTGTTAGTGATCTGCATGATAGTGTTTTGTGCTGTAAAACATGAAATGATTCGTGCAGCTGACAGCATGACAACAGCATGTTGCCGTTAAACATTACAGACAAAAAGCATGAACCCTGCAAGCTGTATGGTTGCCTTTAAAGCCATGGACAATATTGATGCTAAACAGCGTGCCTGTCAACAACCTGAAGCTTCTCCACAGATAATATTTATGGAAAATGGGACCTTAAATGTGCTCTTCTTTTTAATCTTCCTCTCTACCTCCCTGTGTTTCTACCTCCTGCTCCGGTGCATGCTTCTAGTCTTTGTGATGAATTCAGATTTTGAAATATCAGGAATACTTTTAGCTACCCCCCTAATT
This sequence comes from Epinephelus moara, assembly GCF_006386435.1. Taxonomy (NCBI): domain Eukaryota; kingdom Metazoa; phylum Chordata; class Actinopteri; order Perciformes; family Serranidae; genus Epinephelus; species Epinephelus moara. Next base: position 1,748,945 of record NC_065516.1, read on the forward strand.
AAGCCAAGTAATCTGAAAGGCAAAGCAGATGTTTTACTTTTGGTGGTCTGTGCAATACCGGCATGCTTACATCTAAAACGGAAAGTGTAAAGACAATAAAAACTGATTTCACCCTTCAGAAATAGGATAACATCATCAGCAAAGATGTTGACTTGGATGGAAATATTTTCTGTGTATCCACAAAAATGGCATTTAAACCACAAATGTGGATGTAGGTATTGTTATTGATTGGGACCACAGACATACAATGCACATGAATTCATACCAGGTTTAAATGCAGCTTGAAATCTTCAGCAGTTGGCTCATTTTCCTCACACCTGACCTGTCGAGGTTGAGAAACACTAACCTGTCCTGTCTTTTCTCTGTCTGGCTTTAAATCACTGTGTCTCTATGAAAATGCACTATTTGCACAGACTGTTGTTTTCTTGTGGCGACCCCTTAAGATCTGCAGTACCATGTTATTCATGTGTCGCTTTTTGTGAAATGATGGAATAAAATAAATGATGTGATAATGAGTCATTAAAAAACAATCTGGTCTTCATTAGGGGCTTTATGGCTTTAACTTTAATTTGTCACTTAAAATGTAGTGAAGAAATGTATGTTTACTCAAGTACTGTACTGAACTACAGTTTTGAGGTACTTAAATTTTTCCATTTTCTGTTACTTGACACTTCTACTCCACTATAATTCAGAGGCAAATATTATACTTTGTACGCCTACATTATTTGATACCTTCAGTTACTTGTTCCTTTGCAGATTCAGATTAATATTCAACATCTAAATCAACAAAAATATTTTGATGTAATATTATATGTGAGGATAAGACTTTCATAAGAATTGAAAATTCATAAGCTACCCAGCAGTATATAAATTAATTAAAGTTAGCTCCTCCTTTACCAGCAGCAACATCAAAGTGATGAAAACACATTAATGCATCAGTGATTATAATCCAATAATATACATTATTCTAAAATAATGAGTACAGTTATTTTTTGGTACTTTTTGTACATTTTTTATGCCAATACTGTTCTTTTTCTGAAACAAAAATATGAACACTACTTGCAGCAGAGTATTTCTACATGTGATAATGCTACTTTTACTTAGGTAGGAGATCTGAGTACTTCTTTGACCACTGTTAATACTTGTGTCATCTGAAAGTGTTAATCAGGACTTTGGCTAAATGTAGGTACAAAATATCTTGTGCACTCGAAATTTGAATGAATCATAAATGTGATAAACCTTGCGAACCATGTGTGACTAAAACCTACCTTGTAACTGTGCATGCGACTTGACATCTGCACTTTGTGTCTTTCAGTATTTTCTATTTCAACAGCATAATCTAGAGCACAATTTTAGGCTGTTTGCAGTATTTTTAGACTCAGCATATTTAAATGTGATGACTCTCAGGCTAATTCTTAGGTTAGTCAGCCCTGTGATATTTTGGATAGAAATTCATTTGTAAACAAATGTTGAACTATATATTTGAGACTCTGAAGACTGGGGCACCCTGGTAGCTGCCCTTTGTACGCACCACCTGTCACTGCTACTAAATGGATGGTTTGGTGAGATCCTTGGTTTGGTCCTGCTGGGGTTGGTCACAGGCCTGACGGAGGGCGCACCATTAAGGCCAAGTCTTTACCACAACACTGTAAGCTCAATCCGGCTTGGGTCCGTTGTTGCATGTGATCCCCTCTCTCCCACATATTTCCTGCCTATCTCTGTCAAATAAAGCAGAAATGCCCCTCAAAAAAGCACAAAAAAAAAAAAAAGACAATAAATTAATTGAGCCATGAAAAAAAACTAAATAAATTAATAAGATAAAATAAAGGTAAAATAATAAACATCTTACTCGGTAAATTAAGACAACAGTAAAGTTTTCTTTTTAAAAGTGATTTATGTTGTATAATTTTAGCATTTTTTCAGAATTAACTGTAATCTGAAATAATAAATAATAATAATAAATTACAGTAATTTCAAGATAAAGTTTAAACACCAGGCATATTCAATTCAATTCAATTCAATTCAATTCAGATTTATTCATTTTTATTTATAGAGCCCAATAACACAAATCACAACACAAATCATAATTACAACATCTGACATCCCTCTGTCCTTGGACCCTTACAGTGGATAAGAAAAAACTCAAACACACACACACAAAAGAAAAAAATAATATGACCATTCATCCAAAAAGAAAGATATACAGAAATAAGGGACAGCACAAACAAACCTAAAAATACATTAACACTCAACAGTAATGAAATTTTTTATTCCATTTATTTTGATATTTTCTGCAGAATAAGCAGTGTCCTTATTGTAAGGCATCAGCTCAAACCACTGCACAACAAATAAACTGGATGTGAGTGTTCTGCTGAAGCACAGAAACACACATAATAAAAATCATCTTTTACATATTCAGTATCTCTGTGCAAAAGTGCAACTGCAAATGCTTTGAACCCAGAACAAGATAAAAGTCCCCAAAGGAATATTTCTGTAAATTAAACACATTTGATCTGTCTGATCTGTCTGCATCTTCATAACACCTCTAACTGCCATCACCCTTCCTTCCGTCTTCTATAATCACTGAGTATATTTCTGTCTGTTGTCTCTGTCACTCTTTGCAAAGATCTCGTTTTTTATCACGTTGTCACTGAAATGAAAAACATGTCACTGATACAAATGAAAACAGGTTTGTCCTCAGAAAACCTCCATTGTCCCAAATTCCTCCCTCCTGCAGTTCTCATTTGTGCCACAGGATGGCACCACAAAAACACTGTCTAAATCTGACAGTGCCAAAAGTATATGGACAGCCCTGTTCTTATCCTTTGTTGTAATTTTAGTCGGGGTCTGTTTTTACTGGTTTGTTCTAGACTCCTTAGGTTTAATCAAGGTAAGCCTTGATGCTACAGCATACAATTATGTTTTACACTGGAGTGTTCTTCCAACTTTGTGTCAGCAGTTTTGCGTTTGTCTCCTTCCTTTTTTAACATGACAATGTTGAAGTGCACAAAGCCAACTCCAGAAAGAAATGTTTTTCCCAGTTTGCTGTAGAATAACTTCATCTCAATCCTATCCAAGACCTTTTGAGATGAACTGGAACACAGACAGTGAGGCACACCTGATCACCTCACTGATGCTTTTGTGTCTGAATGGGAGCAAATCTCTGCAGCAGGTTGCACATGTACTGGGAAGACTGAAACCAGGAGAGTACAGGGGAGCAGCACATTGATGCCCATGTTGATGGAATCACATCACATTTTAGTGTTGGGGTGTCATACTTTTGTCTGTGTTGTGTACACCCACCAGCCACCATAGTAAAACTGTCAGGTTAATTGCATTGATCATCCCATTACAATGCAATATTCTGCAATGAAACCTTGGGTCCTGGCATTCCTGTGGATGCCAGCTGACGTGCTCCACCCACCCAAACAAAGTTGCAGACCAAGGCATCAACCTGGCCTCCCAGTTCCTCAGATCCCAATCCAATCAGACATCCAAGGGATGTGCTGTTATCCCACCTCAAAACCCACACGACTCAAATGATCCGCCACTATCACCCTGGTGCCCATCAGTACTTGGTACTAGTACTAGTACTAGTGCAGTACTTGGTCCGCACTGGTGTTTGGGTGGGTGGTGCATGTCAAATGGCATCCACATGAATGCCAAAGTGCAAGGTTTCCCATCAGAACACCACTTTGTAATGACTTAAAAATGTTATTCACTTTACTTATCAGGGGTTTTAATACTGTGACTGATCGCTGTATATCTGTGCAACTCTCTCCTGTCACTTTTATCTTTTGATTCAATCTAATCTCATCGTCATGCAAGATTTCTCGCATATGAATGATCTAAATCCCCAGTGTGACACACAGGCCAAGGTTTTGGGTGAAGATTGTGTCAGATAAGACCTGAAGGGTAACTTATTTTTGATTTATCAGCCTGTACCTTATTTCCCCATGTTTTTTGTCTATGTGACTAATGGGAACAACAGTTTTTGAAACTTAGTGAGATGAAACAGACTGCAATGTAACCACTTGAGGCATGTTCGCACTGTCAATGCATGTTTACTAAAAGCATTTGTTTTCGTCACTGACAGGCTCACATTGTTATTGTAATTGTATGACAGCCAGCATATTTTCACATCTTACTGGGTGAACTGAGGGTTTATTTCAACCAAATCTAAGATGATGATTGTTGGAACAGTGGTAATACGAATCAAGACAGTCTTTGAGTGTTTTATTTTGCCTGTCAGTGACAAAAACAAAGCCTTTAATTGGATGTGAGTTAATGGTGCATAATTGTTCCGAGTGGTTACATTGCAGCCTGTTTTGTCACTGCCGGCTGCAACCATGTCTCTCAACACTGGACCAATTTAGTCACTTAGACACAAAAAGTGTGGGCAAAAGGGATGACAAGGTTAAAAAAATGTTGTAATTTGCCTTTAATATAACTTAGTGATAATTTTTTAGGCTTCAGAAGGTCAAGAAGTGATTTTGGGTGTGTCTGTGAAAAAATACCTGTCTTGGCATGACCTCACTGACTGTGGTGTGTGTTCCTGAAAATGACTGTACAAAGAGACACATGACCTCATCCAGACACATGAAAAGGATTCACACACTTTATATTAATTGCTGTTCACAGCCTAAAACATACAATTTAGTGTTATTGCGCTTTATGTCTAATTACATTTTGCTCTCAGTTTTGGTGTTCATTTGTTACGCATCAGGACTTCTGCTGTGCAGTGTTGCTTACTTGCATACAGAAACTGCAGATGGAAATTAGCTGATAGATGAATCTGGGGCAATACATCTCTTCTCCATGTGTGAGAGGAATGTTTAATCCATGGTCTCTGACTAATAAATGTAATAAACTAAATGTAATATGCAATATTTGGTATTTTGGTTTTCTTTTATGTACAGTTACCGCCAGCATTTGTTTATTCATTTGTTTATTTGTCTGCAGATTTCAGTGTGTGGTCGCAGATGCGATCCTAAAAGGAGATAATGGGTGTGGCCTGCAGGTGAGTCAGAAGCTCCAATCTTGTCAGATGCTGAGATTCTGTCTGCAGCTGTAGAGAGCAGTGACAGCAGGGCGTGTGAAATCAGGACTGTGCTTTCAAGCATGTGTTCACAGATCTGTCCCTGCACGCTCTGAAACCTCCACATGCAGATTGACTCAGTGATTTGTATAATGCTTGAATTAATTGGAGAGCTGGCTTTGCTTGCAGGTAGTTTCCCAGTGGAGTGGAGACTCCTGCCCCTCGAGTTCCTTCCATTATTTCCACAGCAAAGGGCTGGAGTTATTGTAGAAAGGTTAAAACATGGGTACAGTTCTTGACTGTGGATTGGATTCATGTAAAGGGAATTTGGGCTGATCTAAGTCACAGATCAAATCAGTAGATTTTTCAGAAAATAAATACCTGGTGATATTTGAAAAACCCAGAACATATCTAAGCAACACTGATTGCTGTTCTGAAAGTATTTGGAGAATCCTCAAAGATTCTTCTAACCTTCTTTAAATATTCCATCTGCTGCATGATAAAAAAAAATGTTTTCATCACAGAAAATTGTACCTGTTTTTCCTAAATAAAGATGGAAATGACATATCTCCATGCTCAGCGTGTACAACATGAACCCAAATTTACCTATATTCCATGGAAAAGAAAGGAACTGGAGCACACAGATTCATTTGAAGCCTTTGATTGTGCAAACAGACTCAAAAGTCTGTCAAAATGGACAAAGACAAAAGGCAAACACATATATAGTCAACCTAGAACAGGTGTGCAATGGAATTTGGATAATTTCAAATCTATTAGATAATGGATCCACAGGTGGGAGGTGCCATAAAGCCTGTTTACACAGTGTGCACTGTTCTGCTCTGGTTTCCAGGTTGAAGGACATGTTTCCTTGAAATGGTGAGCAATAGGCTTTGAGGTACATTTTCTCTCATTTGTTGAATGTGTCAGAGGTGTTCCCCAATCAGCAGCCTCTTGTATACTGTATAAACCAAAATCCAGTAAATCTTAACTCATTGTACATACAGGTTTTAGCTTTATTTCACACTTACTTTGGCAATGTAAACATATGTTACATACACCAATAAAGCCAATTCAGTATTGGCCTAATTAAACCCCACCGTATTAAAAGACTGCGTAACACAACAGGGTGTTCAACAACACACCACTGTTCTGTTTAATTAAAAAGTTTTGCTGCATATTGTCAGGGCTGAACATAGCTCTGGTATTTACATGCATTCTAGTGATCTGTGCACAAGTGGACAGCTGAGACACATCACTGTTCACTCCTATGTCTATCATGCATCTCCAGCTGACCACCTGCGTTCAGTTTTCATTACTACTTACGACACTTTCGTGAGAAGGTCAAAGGGCCTTACACACAGTTAGGTCCACACCCTTGCTAGTCATGATAGTAGTTGTGCTGGTACAGCTGGAGGTATTGCTATCAGCATACACATTTCCTTCCACAGGGCAAAATGATAGATGGTCAAGCAACACTTCCTCCAACTCATCGTGAAATGGATAAGTTATAGAGCGCTAGCAAGCTGTTACTAAAACAACCACCATGTCCTGCACTGATAACATATTTTACTGTTACATGCTTGTTGGGGACTCCCATTACTAAAGATATGTGGTCACATGCATCCCAGACCACCTTGGCAAATGGTCTGAGTGACTGTCTCCCAATGAGCCTGTTTAGACCTGGTATTACTGTAACATGCATTTTGCGTAATCCGTTCACAAGTGGACAGCGCTAAATACACATGTAAATGACCACCATGATGCATTGTAGTCCGATCACTCAAACCACTTGCTGAGGTGTCTGAGATGCATTTCAGCACATATCTTTGGTAGTCTAAACACTAATGCATCCGGATGTGTCCCTGACAAGGACGATGTCATCCATGCAAGACGTGGTGGTTGTTTTGGTGACAGTGCACTTAGGCTTTATCCATCGTTTTGCCCTACGGAAGAAGACGTGTTTGCTGACAATGGTATCTTCAGATCTTCAGATGTTCTGACACAACCAGTAACGTGACTACCAAGCATATTACAGAGCAGCTAGCAAAGTGTGGTAACAAAATCAGTAACGAAATCTGAACACATGTGGTCAGCTGGGGACGCATAACAGACACATCTGTGAAAATTGATGTGTTTCAGCTATCCACTTGTGTTCGGCTTACCAAAACACATGTTAAAACCAGGAATAAACAGGCTCAGAATGTCTTGGTGGTTGTTTAGACTCTTTAGGGCTGTCGATTTGTGATTGGATCACCCAAGGCGCATGTTAATACCAGGTGTAAACAGGCTGATGCCCAAGTGCCACATCTCCTGCAGTATAGACACAGAAATCTCGTATAGTTACAAAGACAGAAGTACAAAAGTACCAGTATTGCATCCATTAATTGTAATAAATTAGAGGAAACTTCTTCAGTCTTTGATAGTTTTATACAAAATAACTCATTAATATTCTTTTTGTGTTTTACAAAAATAGCAAAAACTAATGGCATTTCCAGTTGCCTGGATAACAAAATAGAAACATATACTTTTTATTGTACAGCAGATGGAAGATTGTTTCATCCAGTTGATTGGAAGAGTCTTTAAGGATTCTGGAAACACCTCCAGACCAGCAGGAAGTTTTGTTAAACAACCTTCTCTCTGTTTCAAAGGTTGCTGGTTATACATTTTTCGGAGAATCAGATTCTTATCTCTGTTAATGGAGTACATTAGAGGCACAGACAGGAGGTGGACTGATCAGAGGGCACTAACATCACCAATTAAGGTTCTCTCTGATGTGACATTAAGACATAAATGAAACATGGAAATGTCCCATGGGGGCAGGGTGGTCGCCCCCTGATGTGTGTGTGCTCACCCCTGTCAGTTAATGCTTTATCTGGAGTGTACAGGTGTGTGTCCTTTGCCAAGGTCTGAACTGATCACATTTCACCCATAAAACTTTAATTTGGACTATACATTACAGATTTAAAGATCTCTGTAGCATCAAAAGGTTTTACATTTAACTAGTCAAAGTCGTTGACAAAAAGCTACCAGTTGTGATACGGTGCTGTTGAGGTTGGTTAGCAGCCTCAGACGCAACCTGCCACCGCGCTCTTGAAAGTTGGCACAGAAAAGGCACAAGGTTAGCGCCCAGTGTCTGACCTTGTGTTTTCCAGGTGGCTAAAGATACAGTATGTGTGCAGCCCCTTAAAGTCATTTTTCTTATTATAATAATAATAATAATGATTACTAGTCCATAGCCATTGGTAGCTTTGTCACCTTCTACCTATGCCAGTCCTCAATGCCTATGTGCAGTTTCACATAGATTGAACACGTCAGCGA
>NC_065516.1:1759504-1769232 GCF_006386435.1 Epinephelus moara
TCGCTGACGTGTTCAATCTATGTGAAACTGCACATAGGCATTGAGGACTGGCATAGGTAGAAGGTGACAAAGCTACCAATGGCTATGGACTAGTAATCATTATTATTATTATTATAATAAGAAAAATGACTTTAAGGGGCTGCACACATACTGTATCTTTAGCCACCTGGAAAACACAAGGTCAGACACTGGGCGCTAACCTTGTGCCTTTTCTGTGCCAACTTTCAAGAGCGCGGTGGCAGGTTGCGTCTGAGGCTGCTAACCAACCTCAACAGCACCGTATCACAACTGGTAGCTTTTTGTCAACGACTTTGACTAGTTAAATGTAAAACCTTTTGATGCTACAGAGATCTTTAAATCTGTAATGTATAGTCCAAATTAAAGTTTTATGGGTGANTAGCTTTTTGTCAACGACTTTGACTAGTTAAATGTAAAACCTTTTGATGCTACAGAGATCTTTAAATCTGTAATGTATAGTCCAAATTAAAGTTTTATGGGTGAAATGTGATCAGTTCAGACCTTGGCAAAGGACACACACCTGTATAACAGAAACGTTGGCTTTAAGTATTTTAATTAGGCCTACATGACAATTTCCCATATATTTAATATTATTACATAAGTTCTATGTAATGGGTTACATTTAATTCAGTGTGTGTGACTGTGCCCTGCAGCTCAGGCTTTTGATCGATCACCACTTAGTTTTGTCCTTAATAAGCTGCCATACAGGAACAGACAGCTGTGTAAATGAACATCTTTCTCCTCTGTGTGTGTGTGTGTGTGACATTGTGGGCGTCTCTGTCTGTAACGCAGCCTCCTCACAGGCCACTCCCGGGAAGCGCGCTGCTGTTCCGCCACACAGACGGACGGACCGACGGACGAAGTGTGCTCGCTCTCTGTGCGCCTCAGCTGCTGTGCGCTCCTGCCGTCGCGGTCTCTTGTCTTTCTCGCTCCATTTCTGTGCGCGTGCGCGTGTGTCACCCCCAGTCCTCTCCTGTCCGGTCCAGCTTGGGTGTCGAGGTGGAGGTATGTAGCACCGGATTGACCGCGCCGAGCAGCATGTAGCACCTGGAGCACCGCGCACATCGTCTCCCCTCCTGCGCTGCTCCCTCCGTCTTCTCTCCCTCCTGGAGCGGTCATTTCTCTTCTCGGGAAAGCATCGCCTGCGCGTGGATTTTCGGGGATTTGTTTGGGGGTGGGTGGGGGGATTTATTTATTTTAGAGGAGTGTTTGTGTGTGTTCATCGCCGCCGCTCTGCACCTCTCGGTCGATGGTCGTTGAGGAAGCTTCCATCTTGAGTCCCGTATCTACCGAGAGAACCATGGCGAGCGACTCCCCTGCGCGGAGTCTGGACGAGATAGACCTGTCTGCACTACGGGTAAATGTCTCTCCCTGTGTGTGCACGTGCATCTGCTGTATGTGTCTATGTGTGCGCGTGCGTGTGAGTCTGTTAAGCACCTGTCCACCCCCCTCTTCCCGTCTTCCCTCCCCTCTCCTCTTCATCCTCACCCACTCCCTCATCTCCAGGCACCGCGCAAGGATGCGTCTCCCTGCGCTTTCCTCTGGTTTTGCTGCCTGGTGGTGTGCGTGCGCGTGCATGTAGTTTGTGTATGTATGTATGTATGTATGTGTGTGTGGGCTGTTGTGCTCGCACACGGCGGCCAGTGATTGAGGAAATCAGGTCGCATAACAGAATGTGGGATCATGTGGCCTCCCACCGACACTCCTGTTGTTGTTTGTTGTTGATGTTTTTTTCTTAACAATTGGGACGTGATGTAATGAGGCCCTGAGCTGCTGCTGCTGTTACGCGCGTGCACCCACCATCGCGCGCGTGCGTCAGACAGCATAATAGAGGCCGCTCTGTCTGTACTATGTGGGGCAGATGTTAAGCTGCCTGCTCACTGACAGATTCACAGCACACACACATAGACACACACACATTCAGAGGCTACAGATGCACGCACGAATGCACGCTCTCTCACACATAGGCTGTACACTCTCTCTCTCTCTCTCTCTCTCTCTCTCTCTCTCTCTCTCACACACACACACACACACAAACACGCACACACACGCACACACACACTCACTCACTCACTCACTCACACACACACCGTGAATAATAGCGATGATAACCGCAACAAGAGCGAGTTCCGCCATTTCGTGATGTTGTGGCGACAGCAGCATTGCATCGCAGTGGCTGTTTGTGAGTCTGTGCGCGTACACGTGCGCGCACGCGAGTAGAAGAGGTGTGCAGAAGGAGACAGTGTAGGAATGTGTGTGTTAGCGTGTGAGGGATGAAGCTGGGTGACACAGTGATGTTACATTCAGAATTTAAACTTGATTTATTATTTGGATTTAACTGCTCAGCTGAAGATGAACTACACACTGCACGTGTGTGTGTGTGTGTGTGTGTTATTCTGCACAGCTCCTCTTTCTTCTCTCCTCCTTTTGCCTGCTGCTTACGCAACACAGTCGTACCTGCAGAGCAACACTCAAGTCTGGACTTGATCGACCGGGTGGGACTGCATGTCTGTGTGTGATTTACAGAAACAGATAGACACGCACACACACACACACACACACACACACACACACACACACACACACACTGAGGGACAGATACAGTTAGACAGACAGACAGAAGGATCAGAAGTGATGTGCATGTTCTTGTAAAAATGAGAATCCTTGCTCTCTTCCCTCTGTGGCATGACAACTAGAAATTAGGTCACCCAGGACAGAGCAGAGAGAGCTGGGGGGAAACATTTCAGCGTGACGCAAAGCCTGTCGCAAGCATACACTTCCTGTTTCTCATCCCAAAATGATCTCCTCTGATCTTCTCCTCGAGTAGCTTGACGTGTCTTCACCTTCCTTATTTACCTTCTCCTCCTCCTCCTCTCACTGTGTCTCGCATCAGAGCCGAAGTCCTCATCCTCCACACTGACAGACTCTGAAATGTCTGAGGTTATATTCCTCTGATAGCTTGGGTCAGAGACAGCATTAAAAGCTGTTAGAGTCCTGACAGCCACACAGAGGTCGTGTCTTTGTTACCTGATGTCCTTTTCCATTATTGAGACATAACACAGTTCATTCAGGTGGGGAAAAGAGTGCATTTTAATGCCCTTCCAAAGGAGAACTTTTATGTCCAAACTGGGTCTTTGTCTTTGGGTCTAGTTTTGCCATCAGTTCTGGTCTCTGCTTCACTGCGGAGATGTCAGGATGTGGCGGCATCTCTAGAAGAGTCCAGCAGGTTGGGAACATGAGCGTTCAGGTTGTGAACAAATCAACTGTTTAGTCATATTATCCAAACCACCGATGTGGAAATGCATGTCGCATCTCTGCCCTTAAACCCCGAAATGTGTCTGTTAGAATCATCCGCTGCATACAAAAACCACTGCAGTAGCTCAAATATGAATCACAGAAGAAGTCTGTAATTATTTTACCTTAATTTTCTCTTCCAAATACTGTAAGTACTTCAGCTGAGTCTGAACACATCATCAGCAGAAAAATGACAGCAGTATTGGCTTGTATAAAAGCCTAAAATGACTTATAGTTTGATTACTTGACAGAAGCAAAGGTGAATACACAAGCCCCTTTTACATTGCATTTTCAAGGCAGGACTTTCACACCGTTATTTTGTCTTGCGATTTTGTGTAAAAAGTACAATCGCGGAATTAGGGGACCGAGTTGTCTTGCCTTTAAGCCGGCATTGGGAGTAGCAACAGTGCTGAAAAGATGTCTGTATAAATGGGACAGCAGGCAGGACAGGATCATAGGTGCCATGGGTGTGATGTGTTATGCGTGCGACCCACTGCGCAAGATTTAAAAACTAATAATTGGCAGCTAACTCAAAGAAGAACAGCATCCAAAAAATGTCCGCAAATTGGGAAAACAGTGAGGTCCAGGAGCTCCTTAACCCCAGGCAGAGGACAAGATCAGCTGCCATAAAAGAGGCATGGTAAATGTTTGTTATTGCCATAGTAATGCCTTTGTAATTGTTCATAAAGCGGTGCCTACGCGTACGTTATGTGTCACACCAGAGGCTGACACTGTTGTGTTACACGTCACACCCATCATGCCTCTTTTGATTCCGCAATGCCAGCTTGCTGTCTAAAATCACACACTGGAGCGGCATGACGCCGTCGTTAATAATAATAATAATAATAATGATAATAATAATGATAATATGTTTTATTTAAAAGGCACCTTTCAAAACACCCAAGGTCACCGTACAGAACATAGAATAACTTACATAGCGAGAAACATGAATTGGCAAACACATATACGTTGTCATTGTTATGCTCTGTGTAAAAGTACAAAGGAAGTATAAGGCCGGGACTTTGTAGCAGCCCTAGCGTGATCTCTCGCACTTCAGTAGTGTGATGCTGTTTAAGAGCCCCAAAACCTCTCAGGGTTGAGTCTTGGCTCAGTCAGTAAGTGTGTGATTTGGACACCAGTAGCAACTGCTGTTCACATCATGTTTCCTATGGATAGATATGACAGAAAGCTCAAGAACAGCTACGACATGGAGGACTTGTTTGTCTCTGACCTGCAGTGTCAGTTCTGAGGAATTAAATGAGAAACATATTATTGAAACCAACTGCCAAAACTATGACAAAGAATCCTAGGTTGTCCCAAATCCCCTTTAGATGAACAGTGTGTAAGATTCAGGGGGATTTAGTGGCATAAAGCAGTGAGTATTGCAGATTGCAACCAGCTGAAACTTCTCCTGGTTAGAATCCTTCAGTGTTCATTATTCAGGAGGTTTTTACCAGGAGCTGAATAATTTGCAGAGGTGTCTTCTTCTCCAAAACAGACAGACCCTGTGATTTAAGTCAGTAAAAACACTTAATAAAGCCATTTCACATTAGAAAATCTGTGTTTTTCTGATGCTACTCATTGCAAAGGAGCTGCTAACCAACTTGACCAAAGCAGATACTTGCAGGTATACGGGGCATACCCACCTCTTTTTCTGACTGTTTAAGTATACCCACCTATCAGCCAAAAAGCCATTGGAATATACAGGGAAGTATATGCACTTCCTCCTCTGTAACCTACCCATTTACCTTGTAGTTCACCCCCCTCATCAACTACCACTACACTACTGTGGCTGATGCGAAAATGTGAATGTCCCTATCTGGAGACGGTGTTTGGTTTGTTCATTCTGGGCTACTGTAGAAACATGGTGGTGCAACAAAGCAGGCTCCATAGACTCACTCCTTATTTTTGTTTTAATTAATTTATTTCTTTTAATATACTTTATTAATCCCAGAGATGAAATTCAATTTTTTCACTCTTGTTGTCAATTACACACAGGTCCGAACACACACATCCACAAAGTGGACCTATACATGCACTAAGTGTACACTTATGTACATATGAACGACTCATTCTAAGGTAACAGAAACAAAACGATTCTTATTTTCAGGTGATTATACACAAAAGAAAACACATTTCTTATATTCCATTTCTGCCAATATATCCCCCTTAATCCTACACACTAGAACTTAAACATTTTAGTATAACCAACATCTAAGTTGAAAACTAAATTTGCTACATTTTTGACTGTAGGTATCAAGAGATACTATGGTTTCCCATAACTATGACTCACTTGGAATTATGTCCATATTCTACACCTCAAGATCTATGGCCGATGTCTAAATTCAGCGTTGTGTCATTTGTGAAACGAGGAGGAAAGAAAGTGTATGTAGCTCTTTTTAAACAGAGATTGATCCGGCACAGCTTTGTTTTTTTAGGCTGATGGTTGCCTTGCTTATCCTGCGTCCACTTGGAAGGTTGATGGTGCACAACCTCAGAAACTCACACAACATGTTTACAAAATGCAGTACACACGAACTGTAGGGGCAGTGTTGGTAGAACCAGAGAAACATAGTGTCACCACTTTGAAACATACCATCAATGATGTTTGCCAAAATGTGGTTAGTTGTGATTTCTGAATCAACATACAGGGTGCATTCAGAAATACTGCGAGCGATAAAGTGCATTCTGGCACAAACCAAACCGTTTGTAAATTTGAAGTGCTGTTGGAATATACAGTTGAATTATGCAGAATACCACACACTTGGAACAGCAGAGCACACATGGGCTCTCTGTCTGGGAAGACAGAGCAGCAGAGCGCCAAGCGGAGTGAATGTGTGAGTCACTTAACCGTAGACTTGCACCGATTACAATTTTTTGGGCCGATACCGATTCCGAGTGTTTGGATGGCCGATTCCGATTTCATTTTTTTCAAACCACTTTACAGCACACAAGATATTGCAATATTTTCTATCTTTGCTTTATTAAAACATTTTAACCAAGATACAACCAGCTTTTCAATAATCATCTCAAACAAACAAACACAATGACACAGGTTCAGAAACATTTTCCTTTTTGCTCAAATATAACTTCAGGTACAGTATTAAAATAAATAAGTAAAAAATGCATCCATAAATAAAAACATAGATAAATAAAGTAATAATTCTTGGTGTATAGCATTTGTGGGTAATTTCTTGAATAGACAAAAAAGTCAAAATATCTCCTGTGGAAAATTCACACAGGTCTTCAGGACGTGCCCGGCAGTAAGCGCGTGGACATTCGCATCTTCGGCACGCGGACATGCGCCTCGTTAGTTTCAAGCAGCACAGTGCAGCAGTGAGAGCTCCGCAGTTCAGTTTAACACGGACAATTAACAACTTTCTCCTTCTCTCTTCTGATGTGTGTGCGTGAATGATTAAGGTGAGAAGCCGGCCATGTTTCACTTCCTCACATCGCCCAAGCTGTGAGTTGCACATGTGCGTGTGTGTGCGCTGCTGATGTTACACGATGTCAATCATGCGGCGTGCCAGGAATTTGACCGGCATTTTAAAGCGGCATATTTTAGACTGGCCGGTCAGTCGCAGGTCATGGCCCATCACGTGAAAACTGGCCCGATTCCGAGCACTGACGATAAATCGGTGCAAGTCTACTTAACCGTTTGTTAATTCATGTAGAAAAAGAACGCTAGGTTTCTTTGCACAACAGCGCTCTAATTTTAATTAAAAAAACTGTCAGATTGCTTTTATGAACGCACCCATAGTAACCTCTAAGAGTGTTTCCATGTGTATTGTTAACATTGTGTAAATCTGTTCTATATGGTCCGAGTTCTCTGGGGTGCCCTCTGGTGGAGTCATATAGTAACACAGGTAGCACACAGGCGAGTAAATGCAATTCTGTACACGATGCAGACGGTTGTCTATGCATGGCTAAAAGTATCTCTGGCTGTATACTTAACCAAACAAAGCCAGCACCGGTGTGTGACTTTAGATAGCATGCTGGCATTTCCAAAGCAAAAGGGACGCGACATATAACTCAGCAGCGTTGGCATCTAGTGTGTGTGTTCGTGCAGTCCTGCCATGCCAGCTGTACCATACACAAATGTTGTTTTGGCTCTGTGACTATCTCTGCTGCCAGCTTAGTAGTGGAGCAACAGTGTCCCCCATTCTGTGTCTGTACCTTTTATACTGTACAGAACAGCAAGGCGAAATTGTGGTGCAACACTGTGTGTAAAAATGCTCCTATCACATCTGACTGTAATGAAAGAGACTATACAGTAGTTCGTGTCCTATCAGAGACCTGCAATGTTTGGCTTTTCTACCCATAACTGAGTGTCATGGTTGCCTCACCTGACCGTACTTTACCAAAAGTTTATTTGGCATTACTTATATCTTGCCCTAAACTTAAACAGTTTGTAGAAAGTAAGACTTTAAAAAATGTTAGCACTGGGTGCACAAATCATTCAGTACTGGCATTGTTATCTGGCAATAGAGTTGTGACAAAAGGGGAGAAAGTGGTCAGTGGTGGTGCTATCAAAATTTACTATGATTTCCGTGATGTTAAATTTGAGAGAGTTTATATAAGCTCCAAGTTTCTAAGTAGTTGCTAAGTTTTAGCGTGAGAGCATAATTTAGTTTTGTACAGCTGCACAGTACGATGTAATTAAAAATGATTGCTATAATTAAAAGCTATGTGCTCTAAAAGTGCTGTGATTATATTAAACTTGTTTAACTTGTTTCATAACTGTAGTTACTGTAGTATCTACAAGTGCTACATGTCAATGGGAAATCTCACTAGCCTCCTAGCTGCTAGCAAGTTGCAGGTGGGGCTTGGTTACATTCTTGCATCAGGTCCTGGTATCCCCCTTTCTTCTTGGCTTTTGTCTTTCTAATGTGTGTGGTACTATGGGGTGGGGGGGTTGTAACAGCCATGTGTGAGTGTGTGTGAATGAGGTGCGGTCTTCTGGGATTAGATGTGCTTCAGTTTGACCTTGAGTGAAAAGAAATGCAGCTTTTTAAGCTAATCCCCTTCAGGAGGCTCCACTGTAATAGTCCCAACTCTCTTTGTGGCCTACTGTACGCTCACACACACACACACACACACACACTAATACAGATAACAAGCACACAGGTATGCGTACGATCAAGCAATCAAGATATGTGTTATTGAATTTTAATCAGCCTAAAGATAAGATTATCTCCCCTGTGTGTGGTGTGTATGTGTGTGTGTGTGTTTCAGTTCACCTGCTGGCCTTTATCTGGGTATCCTCGGTCACTGTCAGTGATCATACTCTGCATAATACTACAGCTGGTTAGCTTAGCTTTGATTAGCAGAAAGCTAGAAACATGGAAACAGCTTGCTTGGTTCTGTCTAAAGGTGAACTTTTGTAATTTTAAATCTGGGTCTTTTTGTACATCTTTAGCCTATTTAAAATGTTGTGGCTTACCTTGTATTGATATTTCATAGTAACAGTAAAGTTTTTGTCTATTGTAAATTCCATAGTCTATTTAGCATTGACGTTATGATAGCAAAGTAATTCTGTGTTTTCAGTGACAGTTGTATTTCTGAACCTGAGAAAATGATAAAAGGTTAATGAACTCTAAACTTACAAGCACCTCTGAAGCTCACTGACTAACACGTTATATCTTTGTTCGATAAGAACAAAAAGCAAAATGTAAAAAGTACTTTTATGGGGAGTTGATTGCTAAAAGAAATACTTACGCTCCAAATAACCACTTGTTTGTCAATTACTTACTTCGTGTTAAGTCGAATTTGTGAAGAAAACTATTTTCCTCGCATGCCTCCTTAGATCTTACAAAAACTTGAATAATTGTTGTTTTACGGGGAGCTATGTGCCTTTCTGGAGTCTGCACTGGTTGAAACTTTTCCTTTAACGGCTGCTAAAGCAAAAAATATTAAAGGAGCCCTTAACCCTCCAATTAATCATTTGTTTATCAATTTCTCATCACCAGTTATGTTAAATTTGCATTCTTCCATGCTGAATGAAGAATCCAAAAATGGAGAAAATTCATGATGAATATAAATTATAGGTGACCGCGTTTAACAGCAGCAAAACTGTGTCAAAACATCTGTTTACAAACTCTAAGACTCACAAGTCAGTCTTTAGATGCTTTGCTTAACTAAAGACTGATGACTTTCTCCCTGATTTTGTGTTTAGATGGGCGGATACAATTTCAGAGTTTAAAAAAAAACTCCCTACGTTGCAGAACCAATAGTAAATCCTCAGGGCGGTCCTTCGGTGGCTCGCTGAACTCTTGTGCTCGTAAACATAGTCCGACTGCGTTAAAAGTTTTAAACAAAGTCGCTGTAAGTCCTTCATTTCCACAATCTTGTGGACTGAGCACACGTTTGATAAAACGGGGTTAAATCTCTCGGCATCCATTTTCAAGCTCTCTGTG